>NW_027196297.1:0-25000 GCF_038502225.1 Cherax quadricarinatus | reverse complement strand
CACAGGTGCCCACTCTGACACCTCGCCACGTACCATGACTCGCTGCTGTCTTCCTGTCAAGTATTCCCTGATCCATTGTAGTGCCTTCCCTGTTATCCCTGCTTGGTCCTCCAGTTTTTGCACTAATCTCTTGTGTGGAACTGTGTCAAACGCCTTCTTGCAGTCCAAGAAAATGCAATCCACCCACCCCTCTCTCTCTTGTCTTACTGCTGTCACCATGTCATAGAACTCCAGTAGGTTTGTGACACAGGATTTCCCGTCCCTGAAACCATGTTGGCTGCTGTTGATGAGATCATTCCTTTCTAGGTGTTCCACCACTCTTCTCCTGATAATCTTCTCCATGATTTTGCATACTATACATGTCAGTGACACTGGTCTGTAGTTTAATGCTTCATGTCTGTCTCCTTTTTTAAAGATTGGGACTACATTTGCTGTCTTCCATGCCTCAGGCAATCTCCCTGTTTCGATAGATGTATTGAATATTGTTGTTAGGGGTACACATAGCGCCTCTGCTCCCTCTCTCAATACCCATGGGGAGATGTTATCTGGCCCCATTGCCTTTGAGGTATCTAGCTCACTCAGAAGCCTCTTCACTTCTTCCTCGGTTGTGTGCACTGTGTCCAGCACATGGTGGTGTGCCCCACCTCTCCGTCTTTCTGGAGCCCCTTCTGTCTCCTCTGTGAACACTTCTTTGAATCTCTTGTTGAGTTCCTCACATACTTCACGGTCATTTCTTGTTGTCTCTCCTCCTTCCTTCCTTAGCCTGATTACCTGGTCCTTGACTGTTGTTTTCCTCCTGATGTGGCTGTACAACAGTTTCGGGTCAGATTTGGCTTTCGCTGCTATGTCATTTTCATATTGTCTTTGGGCCTCCCTTCTTATCTGTGCATATTCGTTTCTGGCTCTACGACTGCTCTCCTTATTCTCCTGGGTCCTTTGCCTTCTATATTTCTTCCATTCCCTAGCACACTTGGTTTTTGCCTCCCTGCACCTTTGGGTAAACCATGGGCTCATCCTAGCTTTTTCATTATTCCTGTTACCCTTGGGTACAAACCTCTCCTCAGCCTCCTTGCATTTTGTTGCTACATATTCCATCATCTCATTAACTGGCTTCCCTGCCAGTTCTCTGTCCCACTGAACCCCGTTCAGGAAGTTCCTCATTCCTATGTAGTCCCCTTTCTTGTAGTTTGGCTTCATTCGTCCTGGCCTTCCTGCTTCTCCCTCCACTTGTAGCTCTACTGTGTATTCGAAGCTTAAAACCACATGGTCACTGGCCCCAAGGGGTCTTTCATATGTGATGTCCTCGATATCTGCACTACTCAAGGTGAATACTAAGTCCAGCCTTGCTGGTTCATCCTCTCCTCTTGTGTGTGTGTGTGTGTGTGTGTGTGTGTGTGTGTGTGTGTGTGTGTGTGTGTGTGTGTGTGTGTGTGTGTGTGTGTGTGTGTGTGTGTGTGTGTGTGTGTGTGTGTGTGTGTGTTTGTGTATGTATGTGATTACATGCATATTAGTGAGAGGCGATGAGTGTGTTTTACACGTGTGCGCGCGCGCGCACTTGCATAGTTCTGTGCTTGTATATATGTTGGTGAATCAAGAAGCTGTGTTGGCGGAAATGAGCAAATGAACGTAAAAGTAAGTGTGTGTGTGTAAGAAAGTTTGTTTAGGTACAGGTACACGTAAAAACAGTTACACAAATTATTATACATAATAACATATGTGTAAATTACCCAGGATAACCCAAAAGAAAGTCAAATAAAGTCACTTATTTCTATTGTGTCTTGTCTCGCAGATACGTAAGACAAATAACCAAATAAAACTATAAAGTTCAACACTTATTACAGTTCTGGTGGAGGTGCACAGACACATTATCACACAAACACTCATCAACACATAATAAAACATTCACAAACACACTTAAACTGATGATTAAGTACAGCAACTTATTTTGAATGTAGATGAATCGTATAACATAAACAGAACTCCCAAATTTTCACTGAGTGGCCAGGCCATGGCGGCCGAACTGGACGGTAGCTTGGCTGCGTCTAGCTGACCTACGGTCTAGACTGTCTTGGTGGGTTAATTACAGGACGCAGATTTCTGTGTGTCCCCTTCTGTAATTCCACCAACCTGGACAGTCTCTACCGTAGACCAGCTAGACAAGACCTCGTTCTCATCTAGCTAGATCACTGAGGGTGGCTGAGCTGACTTCGGGATACATAACCTGGGGAAGGCTGAGACTGGAAGATATCCTAAGGGAAGTGAGGAAGGGGAGACATCCGGGGGCCCACGGATGGATTCCTGGACACATGAACCTGGGAAAGGCGAGGATACCTTGGGGAAGTGGGCAACCTTGGGGAAGTGAGGAAAGGAAATATCTGAAGGCGGACACATGATAGGACTCCTGGACACATGGACCTGGGAAAGACGAGGATACTGGTTGTTGAGGCAGACCTTGGGGAAGTGAGGAAAGGAGAATATCTGAGGGGACACAGATGGACTCCTGGACACATGGACCTGGGAAAGACGAGGATACTGGTTGTTGAGGCAGACCTTGGGGAAGTGAGGAAAGGAGAATATCTGAGGGGACACAGATGGACTCCTGGACACATGGACCTGGGAAAGACGAGGATACTGGTTGTTGAGGCAGACCTTGGGGAAGTGAGGAAAGGAGAATATCTGAGGGGACACAGATGGACTCCTGGACACATGGACCTGGGAAAGACGAGGATACTGGTTGTTGAGGCAGACCTTGGGGAAGTGAGGAAAGGAGAATATCTGAGGGGACACAGATGGACTCCTGGACACATGGGTGGATGGGTGGACCTTAAAGACGAACCACTGGCCTCCACGTGGCAAGGTCTGGTAACTCAGAGATAACTCTGAGGCTGACAGTGGTCGCAAATAATAATAATGACAATTTCGATTTCTTATAAACTGGCATGTGATTATTTTACATTTTGGGAGGCATTAAATTTACCTGAAACGAGGAAGCAGATTTATACCAATTTTCTGATAACAGATGGATGTTCTCTCACACACGACACTCCATGCTTTGGGCTCGACCTGGTTTGTCAGTATATTAAGTCTCCGCATTGTCGCTTGATCTTCAGATAGTTCCTGACTATGGAACTGAACTTCTCCAGGCTGAGGGACTGACAACCTCAAATTCTACGACTTCAAGGGTGATGGACTGATTACATCGTCTTCACATCTCTACTGTTCCTGCCTACTTTCTGTATTCGACTGAAGAAGCCTACTGTGTAGGCGAAACGTATCGGAATAAAGTTGCCTATGTGTCTTACCTACCAACCTGTCGGTATTGTACACCATTTTGAAGTTCATTGCAGACAGAGTACAGGCTAGGGGGCCAAAGACTGCAAACCTCACTCAAGAAAGAGGTTCTTGGCGTGAATATAATATTGAACACATTTCCTGAGGCGCACATCAACCAAATAAATGGTGCAGCATGTGGGCGCCTGGCAAAACTAAGAATAACGTTTCGACACCTCATTAAGATATCGTTCTGGACTCCGTACACCGTGTACGTCAGACCCATATTGGAGTATGCAGCACCAGTTTGGAACCCACCTGGTCAAGCCCGTCAGGAAATTAAAGAAAGTGCAAAGGTTTGCAACAAGACTTGTCCCGGAACTAAGCGGTATGTCCTACGAGGAGAGGTTAAACGAAATCGACACGACACTGGAGGAGAGGAGAGACATGATACGACATATGAAACATTGAGAGGAATTGACAAGGGGGGTAGGGACAGAATGTTTCAGAGATGGGAAACAGCAACAAGGTGTGACAATTGGAAGTTGAAGATTCAGATGAGTCACAGGGATGTTAGGAAGTGGTACAGTCTAGAGGATGATGTAGTGGAGGCAGAATCCATACATAGCTTTAAGACGAGGTATGATTAAAGCGAAGAGGAAAGGCCAGGAGCTATGAACCGACCTTTTCAATCACAATTAGGCGAGTACAATTGAATACACACACGCACAAATACACATACACACACACACACACACACACACACACACACACACACACACACACACACACACACACACACACACACACACACACACACACCTACCTCTTGTAAGCATGTACACCTCTCCCTGTAAGCATGTACACATACACACAATTCTCCTGTAAGCATATACACACACACTTTCAGCAAGCTGGTACACAGTAGGTATCCAGGCCTTAAGCGGCTTCTGACCCCCAGGGAGAGTTTGACCAAGTTTGACTAAGCTAAACCATATGAGTATGTGGATAATCTTGCCCTGTATGTTCACTATCTATGTGAATATAATAATAATAACTTTATTTCTACAAGTACAAGGTATACAGCTGAGCCTAACTGACATCAGTGACATAAAGAAAGTCGCTTGTTATGCTGAACATTTCAGTCGAATTAGGTCAGTTTTGTCCCAGGATGCGACCCACATCAGTCGACTAACACCCAGGTACCCATTTTACTGATGGGTGAACATAGACATGAGATGTCTTAAGGAAACGCGTTCTAATTTTTCCAGCCGTACCTGGGATTCTATCTCGGGACCTCAGTGTGTGAGGATGTTCTCAATCAGACCAGTGAACATGTTCTCAATGAACATGTTCACAATCAGATCATGTTCACACAGTGAACATGTTCACAATCAGACCAGTGAACATGTTCACAATCAGACCAACTGAGTATATACAAAATCAGATCATGTATGCACACAGTTAGATCATGTATGTACACGGATCATGTGAGTATGTAAACATTCAGACCATGTATGTACACGGACCATGTAAGTATGTAAACATTCAGACCATGTACGTACACGGACCATGTAAGCCTGCAACACTATACCTTGCAAAATGTCGCTATTATTGCATTTAGCAAAGTTGTGGTTAATGTCAGTTGTTACCTCCCCAGAACAACTGTGTAACCAACTTTCGCACCACTGGTAGCACACTGATGCACCACTAGTAGCACACTGACGCACCACTAGTAGCACACTGACGCACCACTAGTAGCACACTGATGCACCACTAGTAGCACACTGACGCACCACTAGTAGCACACTGACGCACCACTAGTAGCACACTGACGCACCACTAGTAGCACACTGACGCACCACTAGTAGCACACTGACGCACCACTAGTAGCACACTGACGCACCACTAGTAGCACACTGACGCACCACTAGTAGCACACTGACGCACCACTAGTAGCACACTGACGCACCACTAGTAGCACACTGACGCACCACTAGTAGCACACTGACGCACCACTAGTAGCACACTGACGCACCACTAGTAGCACACTGACGCACCACTAGTAGCACACTGACGTAGTAGCACACTGACGCACCACTAGTAGCACACTGACGCACCACTAGTAGCACACTGACGCACCACTAGTAGCACACTGACCACTAGCACACACTAGTAGCACACTGACGCACCACTAGTAGCACACTGACGCACCACACTGACGCACCACTAGTAGCACACTGACGCACCACTAGTAGCACACTGACGCACCACTGAGCACACACCACTGACGTAGCACACTGACGCACCACTAGTAGCACACTGACGCACCACTAGTAGCACACTGACGCACCACTAGTAGCACACTGACGCACCACTAGTAGCACACTGACGCACCACTAGTAGCACACTGACGCACCACTAGTAGCACACTGACGCACCACTAGTAGCACACTGACGCACCACTAGTAGCACACTGACGCACCACTAGTAGCACACTGACGCACCACTAGTAGCACACTGACGCACCACTAGTAGCACACTGACGCACCACTAGTAGCACACTGACGCACCACTAGTAGCACACTGACGCACCACTAGTAGCACACTGACGCACCACTAGTAGCACACTGACGCACCACTAGTAGCACACTGACGCACCACTAGTAGCACACTGACGCACCACTAGTAGCACACTGACGCACCACTAGTAGCACACTGACGCACCACTAGTAGCACACTGACGCACCACTAGTAGCACACTGACGCACCACTAGTAGCACACTGACGCACCACTAGTAGCACACTGACGCACCACTAGTAGCACACTGACGCACAACTAGTAGCACACTGACGCACCACTAGTAGCACACTGACGCACCACTAGTAGCATACTGACGCACCACTAGTAGCACACTGACGCACCACTAGTAGCACACTAGTAGCACACTGACGCACCACTAGTAGCACACTGACGCACCACTAGTAGCACACTGACGCACCACTAGTAGCACACTGACGCACCACTAGTAGCACCACTAGTAGCACACTGACGCACCACTAGTAGCACACTGACGCACCACTAGTAGCACACTGACGCACCACTAGTAGCACACTGACGCACCACTAGTAGCACACTGACGCACCACTAGTAGCACACTGACACCACTAGTAGCACACTGACTGACGCACCACTAGTAGCACACTGACGCACCACTAGTAGCACACTGACGCACCACTAGTAGCACACTGACGCACCACTAGTAGCACACTGACGCACCACTAGTAGCACACTGACGCACCACTAGTAGCACACTGACGCACCACTAGTAGCACACTGACGCACCACTAGTAGCACACTGACGTAGCACACTGACTAGTAGCACACTGACGCACCACTAGTAGCACACTGACGCACCACTAGTAGCACACTGACGCACCACTAGTAGCACACTGACGCACCACTAGTAGCACACTGACGCACCACTAGTAGCACACTGACGCACCACTAGCAGCACTAGTAGCACACTGACACACTGACGCACCACTAGTAGCACACTGACGCACCACTAGTAGCACACTGACGCACCACTAGTAGCACACTGGTAGCTCACTGACGCACCACTAGTAGCACACTGGCACCACTAGTAGCACACTGACGCACCACTAGTAGCACACTGACGCACCACTAGTAGCACACTGACGCACCACTAGTAGCACACTGACGCACCACTAGTAGCACACTGACACACCACTAGTAGCACACTGACGCACCACTAGTAGCACACTGACGCACCACTAGTAGCACACTGACGCACCACTAGTAGCACACTGACGCACCACTAGTAGCACACTGACGCACCACTAGTAGCACACTGACGCACCACTAGTAGCACACTGACGCACCACTAGTAGCACACTGACGCACCACTAGTAGCACACTGACGCACCACTAGTAGCACACTGACGCACCACTAGTAGCACACTGACGCACCACTAGTAGCACACTGACGCACCACTAGTAGCACACTGACGCACCACTAGTAGCACACTGACTCACGCACCACTAGTAGCACACTGACGCACCACTAGTAGCACACTGACGCACCACTAGTAGCACTGAGTAGTAGCACACTGAGGCACCACTAGTAGCACACTGACGCACCACTAGTAGTAGCACACTGACGCACCACTAGTAGCACACTGACGCACCACTAGTAGCACACTGACGCACCACTAGTAGCACACTGACGCACCACTAGTAGCACACTGACGCACCACTAGTAGCACACTGACGCACCACTAGTAGCACACTGACGCACCACTAGTAGCACACTGACGCACTAGTAGCACACTGACGCACCACTAGTGACTGACGCACCACTAGTAGCACACTGACGCACCACTAGTAGCACACTGACGCACCACTAGTAGCACACTGACGCACCACTAGTAGCACACTGACGCACCACTAGTAGCACACTGACGCACCACTAGTAGCACACTGACGCACCACTAGTAGCACACTGACGCACCACTAGTAGCACACTGACGCACCACTAGTAGCACACTGACGCACCACTAGTAGCACACTGACGCACCACTAGTAGCACACTGAGGCAGCACAGACGCACCACTAGTAGCACACTGGCACCACTAGTAGCACACTGACGCACCACTAGTAGCACACTGACGCACCACTAGTAGCACACTGACGCACCACTAGTAGCACACTGACGCACCACTAGTAGCACACTGACGCACCACTAGTAGCACACTGACGCACCACTGACGCACCACTAGTAGCACACTGAGCACACTGACGCACCACTAGTAGCACACTGACGCACCACTAGTAGCACACTGACGCACCACTAGTAGCACACTGACGCACCACTTGTAGCACACTGACGCACCACTAGTAGCACACTGACGCACCACTAGTAGCACACTGACGCACCACTAGTAGCACACTGACGCACCACTAGTAGCACACTGACGCACCACTAGTAGCACACTGACGCACCACTAGTAGCACACTGACGCACCACTAGTAGCACACTGACGCACCACTAGTAGCTCACTGACGCACCACTAGTAGCACACTGACGCACCACTAGTAGCACACTGACGCACCACTAGTAGTAGCACACTGACACACACACTGACGCACCACTAGTAGCACACTGACGCACCACTAGTAGCACACTGACGCACCACTAGTAGCACACTGACGCACCACTAGTAGCACACTGACGCACCACTAGTAGCACACTGACGCACCACTAGTAGCACACTGACGCACCACTAGTAGCACACTGACGCACCACTAGTAGCACACTGACGCACCACTAGTAGCACACTGACGCACCACTAGTAGCACACTGACGCACCACTAGTAGCACACTGACGCACCACTAGTAGCACACTGACGCACCACTAGTAGCACACTGACGCACCACTAGTAGCACACTGACGCACCACTAGTAGCACACTGACGCACCACTAGAAGCACACTGACGCACCACTAGAAGCACACTGACGCACCACTAGTAGCACACTGACGCACCACTAGTAACACACTGCACCACTAGTAGCACACTGACGCACCACTAGTAGCACCACTGAGTAGTAGCACACTGACGCACCACTAGTAGCACACTGACGCACCACTAGTAGCACACTGACGCACCACTAGTAGCACACTGACGCACCACTAGTAGCACACTGACGCACCACTAGTAGCACACTGACGCACCACTAGTAGCACACTGACGACGCACCACTAGTAGCACACTGACGCACCACTAGTAGCACACTGACGCACCACTAGTAGCACACTGACGCACCACTAGTAGCACACTGACGCACCACTAGTAGCACACTGACGCACCACTAGTAGCACACTGACGCACCACTAGTAGCACACTGACGCACCACTAGTAGCACACTGACGCACCACTAGTAGCACACTGACGCACCACTAGTAGCACACTGACGCACCACTAGTAGCACACTGACGCACCACTAGTAGCACACTGACGCACCACTAGTAGCACACTGACGCACCACTAGTAGCACACTGACGCACCACTAGTAGCACACTGACGCACCACTAGTAGCACACTGACGCACCACTAGTAGCACACTGACGCACCACTAGTAGCACACTGACGCACCACTAGTAGTAGCACACTGACGCACCACTAGTAGCACACTGACGCACCACTAGTAGCACACTGACGCACCACTAGTAGCACACTGACGCACCACTAGTAGCACACTGACGCACCACTAGTAGCACACTGACGCACCACTAGTAGCACACTGACGCACCACTAGTAGCACACTGACGCACCACTAGTAGCACACTGACGCACCACTAGTAGCACACTGACGCACCACTAGTAGCACACTGACGCACCACTAGTAGCACACTGACGCACCACTAGTAGCACACTGACGCACCACTAGTAGCACACTGACGCACCACTAGTAGCACACTGACGCACCACTAGACAACTGTTACACTAACCTTCACCTAGTAACAGTTTACCTGGGCTGAGGAATTTGAAGCCGATCGGAAAACGTGTTCTTGATGGAAATTAAGGAAATACTGAGTGGCACAAAGGTTTCAAGGTTTCAATTAACTACTGGAAATAAGAAAAATAAGAGTAATAAAAAAAACGTGAGTTTTAAGTATTTATTATATATCTTTTTTTTTGGGGGTGGGATGGGATGGAATTCTAATTAAAATTCTCTGAGAAATAATGAATAAATAAAATAGCAATTTTCAATTTACATAGCTCAAAGTGATAGCCAAGATTTATTTCAAGAGAAAGATATCTTTCAGCCTGTAAGTCTAAACTCGTGGTGAAAGCCTTTAAGTGTAAATTTATGTGGTGAAAGCCTACAAGTAAAAACTTATGTGGTGAAAGCCTATACGTCTAAACTTATGTGGTGAAAGCATGTAAGTCTAAACTTATGTGGTGAAAGCATATAAGTCTAAACTTAGTGTCTTCCTTCTCATGGAATGCATCAGTATATATATTTTGAAGCCGATACGACGAGACATTCTTTAGTTATTGAATGGAAATCAGTTTCACTATTTTCTTAATAAAACTCTCAAACTGGGACTTGTGCAGCCCAACTTCAGCACGAACTTTGCTTTCTGGAAAACACAATAAAGCCGAAAATTTAAGCCAGATCGGAAGAGGCATTCTCGAGCTAACCCACGGACTCCCATGATTCTATTTTTTTTTTCTTTTTTTTTAGGAATTTAATGCAGTGACAAATTTGCTCGATCACAAACTAAACTTAATGGATGCTGTTCTGGCCGTAAGATGCCCAGTAAGATGCCCAGCCTCCCAGAAGAAGGAAACTCAAATATTTTTTTAGCGTGATTCAACGGCAATCAGAATGTCACACAATTTTATACAGACTTCGCAGGTGTGATCCCACACACCTGAAATTCGCTCTTCTCCTTCGCCGAGTTCGGAGGCATCTTTCATTTTTTCCTTGAACTTTAGAAGCTACGCCACTGAGGGTTTTGTCGAAATTATCGGAGCCATTCCAGGTTGCTGGGAATGGGTCTTAAGGCCCCTACCAATTGTTGTCAGAATTTTGCCCTTGTTAAAGCACATCAGTGTTGAAAATTTGACGCTTTTTTTGAGAAAAAGTAAAACGGAAACTTGGAGGACGAAAAAAAAAGGAAAAAAAATCTGACAGTCAATTAGGTATCCCCAAAGGTGGGGATACCTAATTAAGTAACATAGCGTAAGTAAAATCTCTTTTTACATTGGTTATTAGTGAGAGCTTTGGAAATACTGATAAAGCTCTCCTTGAGTTCAGCGTTGTCTAATTAAAGGCATTTTTGCATTACCTAGATAAAGACTGGTAACACTGTGAGTGTTTGGGTCACAAAATCATTATTATGTTAAGACAGCGAGTGTTTGGGATGTCAAAATAAGTACCTGGGTAACAGCATATTTAATTTGCAGAATAAAAGCGACGCGTCGCAATTATGGTAAGACAGTAATTACAGAGGAATCTTATTTGATAGAAAAGTTTCACCTCAAAATTGGCTTAATCAAGTACATAAAATGCCAAAAGTTGTTGTTTATATAGTACATCCAGGTTGTGTTGTCAGATGTTGAGTGGGTGAAGTCCTGGAAGTCAAGTGTTGAGTGGGTGAGGTCCTAGAAGTCAAGTGTTGAGTGGGTGAGGTCCTAGAAGTCAAGTGTTGAGTGGATGAAGTCCTAGAAGTCAAGTGTTGAGTGGATAAAGTCCTAGAAGTCAAGTGTTGAGTGGGTGAAGTCCTAGAAGTCAAGTGTTGAGTGGATGAAGTCCTAGAAGTCAAGTGTTGAGTGGATAAAGTCCTAGAAGTCAAGTGTTGAGTGGATAAAGTCCTAGAAGTCAAGAGTTGAGTGGGTGAAGTCCTAGAAGTCAAGCGTTGAGTGGGTGAAGTCTTAGAGGTCAAGTGTTGAGTGGGTGAAGTCCTAGAAGTCAAGTGTTGATTGGGTGATGTCCTAGAAGTCAAGTGTTGAGTGGGTGAGGTCCTAGAGGTCAAGTGTTGAGTGGGTGAAGTCCTAGAAGTCAAGTGTTGAGTGGGTGAGGCCCTAGAAGTCAAGTGTTGAGTGGGTGAGGTCCTAGAAGTCAAGTGTTGAGTGGGTAAAGTCCTAGAAGTCAAGTGTTGAGTGGGTGAGGTCCTAGAAGTCAAGTGTTGAGTGGGTGAGGTCCTAGAAGTCAAGTGTTGAGTGGGTGAGGTCCTAGAAGCATCCAGGTACTACAAAAGACTTGCCGGTCCAAGGTAGGACTGTCACTATGTGAGCTCTATGTAAAATAAACATGCCACTGTTTTACTTAAATGTGTTAATGAGTTTTACGGGAGAAGAATCAAGGCATCTTCCTAATCTTGTCATAGTAAGCTATCCCATACCATGAGATGGGAGTGGGTGTCGCGGTGCTGGACACATTCTTCAAACTGTGGATCCTATAAGCATATATATGTTTCTGCAGTCGTACTGGGAAATATCTAACAGTTTCCCCGATGTAGATCTGATCACATACTCCACATGGTATACTGTAAACTCTCGTGTATTTAGGTTCCAAGTTAGGTGTGGTAGTCCTTATAAAAAGTCCCTGATGGTCTTGATGGTGACTTTTGCCACGTCTTCAGTGGATTTTCACATGATGAATGAAACTATAATGGCAACGATCCCCGTAGGAATGATTCATCTACGTTATATGTCCTAATGGAGAGGAGACCCTTTTTACTTTTTTGCCATTTCCCGATTATATTGGAATATCTTGCAGCGAGGATACTTAAAACCTAGAAGAGTATTTACTATGTAGTCTAGATTTATTTTAAGAAGTTCTATATTACTGCAGATTTTGAGCGCCCGCAAGATCATGTCAGACGTAATGAGTGAGATCATCATTTTTGGACTTCCTGTACACAGTCCGTATTAATTGTTCTTCCTGCTTTGTGAGGCAAACATCTACAAAGGATAGTGAATCATCACCTTCTTCCTCTAAATTAAACCGTATTAGTGGCTCAGTCCAGTGTAACTGGTCTCAAGTTTCATAAGTTAAATTGTCTGGGAACAATGACAAGGAAGTCGTCCCCGTGTTCATATAAGTATACCACATCCTCGTCATTGTTCCCAGACGAGTAATAATCCGAAGAACGACTTTCTTCTAATAGTATCTTTCTAAATGCTGGAAGTAAAGGCTGGAAAATATCCCACTTAACGTAGGACCCCCTGTGACCTGTTTCGAGAGTCTTCCTACTCCCGCAGCTCGGCCTGGGCCTGGATTTTTGTTGGTGATTGAGCAGTCAACCAGAATGTTGCTCTTGGAGGCACTCTGGTGCACATATCCATCACAGCCTGGGTTTATGTGGCCATTGGAGGTACTGATCTGGTGTCCTCTTGAAGAGTTTTACACCGGTTCCTGATATCTACCGGCAGTGTGTTGAATCGTCTAAGCTCACAGATGTTGATACAGTATTCTCGTATCGTGCTCATGGGTTTTTTGCTTTTTACTGAGCTTATTTTACATTTCCATATCCTTCGCTTCAGTACGTTGTTATGGTCGTGTATAAGCTTGAGATTAAGCCATCTGATATCATCCAGATTTATATTATCATGAATATATCTCTTCCCAGCCCCCAAAGAAGACATTCAAAATTTTGAGGCGTTCCTGGAAATTTAAAATACTTTGTTTGCTCTAAGCGGAAAATAAATATTTGTATCTGTTCCAAGTCTCTATCTCTCCTGCTCTGAAGGGAGCCGTCACCACCAAAAATCCATTGGCAAATCGATTTTTTGCTCCAAATTTTGAATATAAAAGAAAACAAACTGAACATAAGAACATAAGAAAGAAAGAACACTGCAGCAGGCCTACTGGCCCATGCGAGGCAGGTCCAATTCTCCATCCAGCTTAAGCCAATGCCTTAACCTAGTCAGGTTAGTCACATTCACTTAAGGGAGGAGCACGGCATCAGACCTAGTAGCACAAGCTAGTGGTTATGCTGAAGACAACGTTAGAAGTGTCAGGATTTCGATGAGGGTGAATAACTTATAGAGAGTATATAAGTCTCTGTTCTGTTGCTTCAACTTCACATTCTTCCAAACTAGAGTTGAACTCTTCTCCAGGCTGAGGGACTGACCACCTCAAAACTACGTCTTCGTGGATGATGAACTAATTGCATCGTCTTTACATCTCTATTGCCTTCTCTGTATTCGACTGAAGAAGCTTACTGTGTAGTCGAAACATCTTGGAATCAAGATATTTAACTGTTGCACACGTGTCTTATCAACTTGTTGGCATTGTATATCCCTTTATCATACTCGCACAAGAGGACCCTGTGTGAAAGCATTACTACCTGTTCCTGAAAAAGATAAGTTGGGTGGTATCTTGGGCTACGTTATTCATAAGGACAAAGATTTAACTATCTGCTACCTGCAGATCCCTGATAAGCACGCGTATGTAAGTAACCCAAAATTCACAAGCCCAACACAACGCTCAGATCTATCACAGGTAGTACTCACTGGTGTACCGGTGGAAGTCTCTTCCAGTTATTAGTCACGGTTAGTCCTTTCCACCTTCGTCATTTGGTGATTTGTTATCCAAATTAGAATATATTAACAAACACAACAGGAAGAGTGATCTAGTAGCGACGACTGAAGAGGCGGGGCCAGGAGCTGTGACTCACCCCCTGCAACCACAACTAGGTGAGTACAACATGATTGTGCTGAACGTTCAGTGTTGCAGACAAGGCACGAAAGAAGATTGTTCCTGTTGAAATGGTTCGAATGATTTAGGACGTAAAGTCATTATTGTTTTAAAAAGTTGGATAAAAGCGTCTCTCACCTGATCCCTCCTGCGAGAAAGTTCTTTAATAATGCCCAAGTTTGTGAGCGATGATCATGCCTATCTTCCTCACCCTCCCAGACATTCTCTCTCTCTCTCTCTCTCTCTCTCTCTCCATGTAATATATATATATATATATATATATATATATATATATATATATATATATATATATATATATATATATATATATATATATATATATATATATATATGTATGTATGTATGTATGTATGTATGTATACACAAACATTGTCTCTACGTCCACGGCAGGACTTCTCCCAACAATGAAAATCCGCCAGCAATTCGCCTTAGTTCGACATTTCTTGTCCCACATGCTTCATGGCGTACTGAAATATATTGTATCCTAATTCATTTTGCGATAAATGGTTATATCCATAAATCACAGTTCATCACAACATAGTATGGGAGATATACCTGGCTAGAGGTATATTGGCCAGGTATATCTCTGCTACATCTTACCCAGAGATATACTGGCCAGGTTGTAGCAGCGACCTCCAAACTTCATTTAGTCAGGTGATCGCGTCTCTAGCTCTTGTTTTCATCCCAGAAACTTTTAATTTATTGTGTGTGTGTGTGCGTGTGTACATTCATGTAGCAGCGACCTCCAAACTTCATTTAGTCACATGATCGCGTCTCTAGCTCTTGTTTTCATCCCAGAAACTTTTAACACATTCATGACCGTGTACATGTTTTAGTAGACGAGTAACAAAGGAAATATTAAAATTTTTTACATTTTTCGTGGAGGTGAACAGTTAGGTTAAGAACTGGTCCGTCATTTACACACAATACAACGTTCACACATACGCTTATTGTGCTACATAATTGAAAAAAAAAAATATATATATATATTATTATAGATACTGTCACATAAGTAGGATTAAAACTTTCAATGAATAACGATATCTGGGTGTCTTGGTGGACTCTCATAGCTGTTTTGGTGGACGCTCATAGCTGTCCTGGAGGGTGTAATTACAGGACACAGATTTCTCTGTCTCCTATAATTCCTCCACCTGGAAAGTCTCGACCGTAGTTGGAAAAGACATAATTCCAATGCAGCAAGGTCGTCTGGGACCTCCGAGAAGTGGGGAAGGCAAGACATCCAATAAACAGACGGACGACTTCCTGGACACAAGATTTTGGGGAGGGATTGATGTAGGAAGTTAGAGGTGAGGATACTGAGAGAGACGAGACTCACCTTTGTTAATTGATGGAGACAGACAAACACACACACACACATAGAGATAGGGGGGACATGATAACGCCATACAAAATACTGAGAGGAATTGACAAAGTGGACAAAGACAGGATGTTCCAGAGATGGGACACAGCAACAAGGGGACACAGTTGGAAGTTGAAGACACAGATGAATCACAGGGATTTTAGGAAGTACTTCTTCAGCCACAGAGTAGTTAGGAAGTGGAATAGTTTGGGAAGCGATGTAGTGGAGGCAGGATCCATACATAGCTTTAAGCAGAGGTATGATAAAGCTCACAGTTCAGGGAGAGTGACCTAGTAGCGACCAGTGAAGAGGCGGGGCCAGGAGCTTGGACTCGACCCCTGCAACCTCAACTAGGTGAGTACAACTAGGTGAGTACACACACACTGCAGGAGGGTACACATGTAGATGGTACACATTATCCCAAAGTTAAAAAAAAGTGTCAGGATAGGTGGTTTAGACTAAGGCTGCTGCGTTGATAAGTGAAATAACAATACTGGAAAAGTTTTTACTGAAAAGTGGATTGAACATAATACCTGGTAAACAATTTGAATTTCTGTCTACAAAATCCTGTAATTATAATCTGTAAAGTAATTATACAAGAAACTGTTGAATAAAGAAATGGATGGAGAGATAACATTTACCAAGAAACCTTTGCTAGTGCTATCAGAAATACAAAGATAACTGGGTTATATGTAGTTATACCAGAGATATAAATGTTACACTTGTTCATAATAACACTAGTGGTGCAACGATCACAATATTCACAATATTATACAACTTAGTAAAATTAGAAGAGCAAATATCACGTTTTTATATATAGTAATATCAAGAATACAAAGAAAACGCTGTTATGTACAGCAATATCAGAGATATAAATGTTATGTTTATACATAATAACACCGGTGATACGAAGATCACAGTGTTTAACACAATAACACCAGAAACTGATACACAGATAAGGCAGTTACAAATTGGAAAATATAGAGATTACGCTTTTATATGAACGAAAATGCAGAAAAACTCATATAAGAACAGAGAAAACTATGAAATTTAAATAGACGAATACGAAGAACAACAGGTGGCCTCCCATGGAGGTCTAGGTAGAGGAGTTCGTCTCTTCTGACTGGACCATGCTTCTAGCCTACCCGGGTGGGTGTATTTACTGGGCGCAGATTTCTGTGTGTCCTCCCCTGTAATTACATCTGCTCGTATATACTGATATTTAAACACTTGTGTTCTAATATCATATGTGGTCAGGGCTCCATGGGGTTGCTGCATTTGTCAAGTTAAGTTCCTCTCTGAGGAAATGCTGTGTTTGGGGTTCACAGCTCTCAACGTCCCCCTCAAATGCTGGAGATTAATTCCATTTTTTCCCTTTTATTATATGATAATATTTTGCTAAATAACTGTGAGTTTGGATCACATTTTCACACATTGTCTAGAAGTGCAACGACTGACTGATAGAACCGTTGTTCTGAACAACGTATTTGTGCTGTATTCTGCATTGCCTTTTATCATACTAATAACGAGAGAGCACAGTATTACTGAGACCTGATGTTTTGTAGTTAATTATTCAACATTCACTTTTCTGAATCACTTAAGAACACTTAATTAACTACAAGTCCAGTTAGAAATAACGGATTTTCATAACTTTAACATATTTCTCTCAATGTTTATTATAGGCTGTTATTTACACATACTTATTTGTCTCCACTTACATGTGTGAGCGAACATTCAGCTTCTTGAATGTCGTCAAGATTCGAAATAGATTTAGTGATTTAGTATACTGAAGACTATACCATCCTTTAGTTTTCTTCAGTGTTTCTTCAAGTGTGTTTACCTTACCTTATACGTTACTCCAGCATGACAGATTAGTTTTTCATAATTTTCTTCAGTGGAGTAATGTGTCGAAGACTTTCTTACAGTCTAGGAATAAGCAATTTGCTAAACTTTCTCTGGTCTGGTCTGCTTTCCCGTATGATGTAAGTCTATTGGAATTGTGTGGCACGATTTCCAAACACCTGTTGATGTATTGTACTGAAGTCTATGTTTGCTAAATGTTTGTTTTTTTCCTCATTAATCTCATGTGGTATGTTTTTTTTAGGTTACTAATCAATAATGTTAGTAAAATTAAACAAAAAAATGTGAAAATATTGCAGAATTTCAGTACTTTTCTCTTAGCATAAAATATTAAGAGTTCATTATTATTATAATCAAGGGGGAAGCGCTAAACCCATAGGATTATACAGCGCCCGGGGGGGGGGGATGTGGAAGGCATTCAGGCTTAATTCAGGGAACTGGAGCACAGATCCAATTCCCTAAATCAAGAGCCCCTCACCAACATCAAGGAACCTTCCATGAGGGGATTAAGAGTTCAGTCATTTTATTTTCAGTTAAATGTAGGTCAGAGTAAACTTTATTAAAAACGATGATTTGTCACAGAATTTGTATATTGGGATTATATTATCTGTCTTCCAGGTGTGTGGCAAACTTCTTGTCATTACTGTTTTGTTGCTTTTACAGTCATTCATTTAATTTCTGTATCCTCACCATTCCTTCAGCGTCCAGGCACTGTACTTCCTAGCTCCAGGACTCAAGCCTGGCTAACTGGTTTTCCCGAATCTCTTCATAAATGACAACTTGTTCACACTCCAACAGCACGTCAAATCATAAATAAACCACTTGCTTCCGCTCACTCATATCTAACACGCTCACAAAAGCCTGCTGTATATCCAAGCACCTAGCACTCAAAATCTCCCTTACCCCCTCCCTCCAATTCTTCCTGGGTTGGAGGGAGTATATATCTATGTATAATATATACTAAGAGGAATGCCAAGACTCAGTTGATCCCGAGGTTCGTCAGTCTTCAGATTTCAAGTCCAGCACTCTACTACAGTACTGCAGAGTGTGTTTACTAGTTCCTTAAATAGGAAATGCTTTCACCGGGCTGGAGACATGAGGAGTGATGATCCGAGGGATTAAATCTCGGCATTCTATTGAAATGTTACATTCCTTTATTACGAGTGTTAAAAGAGTCATTAAAACAAGTTCCCTAGACGGAACAAGAGCTGGTTGCATTATAAACTATGTACTAGTGGGGGAAGGGTAACTCTCCTAGATTCGCAGCAGTAACCGGCGCTAACCTCTAGTAAAATCATTTTCTTTTGGGGCACTAGTTATCACGCTGGGTTGTAGATCAGATAACATATGAGATAAGGCATTTCGAAAAATATCGGGGCACTGATCAGAGCAACTGTGGTGTCTGAAGGAAAAGCGAAGCAAAACAATTACGGTGACTGGTAGTTAACAGTGAAGCAGTGAGTAGAGCGGTTCTGGTGAGACCGCGTGGAGAATCGAAGAAAGAAACGGAAATATGATGAGGAAGATTCACGAAAAGTTGGATGTCAAGACAAAACAGAGTGGGGGTATAAAAGTTAAGACACGTGTACAACATCTGGATATCTTTATTGTAGACGTTTCACCATCCAGTGGCTTTATCAATACAGATTTTAGGACATAATTAGAAGACAGTAGAACTATATACAAAAGATAAGGCAATCAGTCCCTCAGCCTTGGAGTTAGTGTTCACAGCATCGTGGTGGAGGAGAATCTGGAGCAAAGGTAAGAAGACTGGCGGTTATATAGGCGGCTGTGGATAAGGACGTGTAGCAGACGAGTAGTCAGTGGTGGGATTTACAGTATTGCGTTTTGCTTCTGGGAGACAACCACTGTGGAGCTGGCTGACATTATTTTTTTTGTTTATGCATCTGTCCTGTGGGATGCTGAATCAGTTGACTCTGAAAGAGTTGACATAATAAACTAGCCTGTCGGCTAGTTTATTGTGTACTCCATGCCTGTTTTATGAACGGTTGGGCAAAAAATGAAAATTCCTGAGGTTATGACGGGTGTTTTGTAAGATCTCATTAAGGTATTAGCTCTTTCATATAATACGATCTCATAGCTAAATATTTACCCTTTGCAATACGTAGAAACTCTAAACGAGTTTACGATTACAATAATAAACATTGGTCACTTACAAGATTATTCTCACAAATAACAGCTCATTCACGTAGCCGATGCGAAGTATAGCTATAATCTCAAGATTTTAGACACTTTATCTTTAAAAAGTAAGGGATTTGTCATTTCCCGCAGGATTTGTTTAAATGTGTCTCTCAATGGTTGGGCGTTCAATGTATAGCATTGATTTTGTCCACACACACTGCAATTCATGCGACTAACATTTCCAAACAAACTGAACCGCCAAAAATACTTATAACCGAGCTTTAGTTTAGACTGCTAAGTTTATGACTTTATCCACAGACATATTTTGCTTGATACATTCTATTATGAGAAGCAGTGGATCGACTACTTCTCATCTGCAGTCTTCTGCTTCCTTCTAGTTCCTCTTCTAGTTTTTGTATAACAATGTTTTTTATCTTCTGTTTTGGGAACCTCCAGAGTAGGCCTCTTCAGTCGAATACGGAGGAGGCAGCGGAAGCAGTGTAGTTATAGAGACGATGTAATCAGTCCATCACCCTCGAAGAAGTAATTTGAGGTGGATGTAATTAGTCCATCACCCTTAAAGTTTTGAGGTGGTCAGTCCCTCAGTCTGGAGAAGAGCATTGTTCCATAGTCTGAAACAATATGGAGTTGAAGTGACAGGATGGAGCCTTATATAGCGCCAGAAGGTGAGACGTAGGTCACTAGCAGAACGCAGATGTTGGGAGGTCAGGTCCCTCTCAAAACCAGGGACCTGACCTCCCAACATCTGCGTTCTACTAGTGACCTACGTCTCACCTCCTGGCGCTATATAAGGCTCCATCCTGTCACTTCAACTCCATATTGTTTCAGACTATGGAACAATGCTCTTCTCCAGACTGAGGGACTGACCACCTCAAAACTTTAAGGGTGATGGACTGATTACATCGTCTTCAAGTCTCTTCTGCTTCTATCAACTTTTCTGTACTCGACTGAAGAAGCCTACTGTGTAGGCGAAACGTTTCGAAATAAAGATACCTAACTGTTGCATGTGTGTCTTACCTAGTCAGTCTCTCAGCGTGGAGGAGAGTTCTTGCTTCATAGTCTGGAACAATGTTGAAGCTGAAGCTTCAGAATGGAGACTTATATACTGCCGTAGGTGAGGCGTGGAAAAAATGTGAAGACTGTGCCATCACCCTCGAAAACGTAGTTTTCGAGGGTGATGGACTGATTACATCGTTGATAATGAGTCACTTATGCAACATTTGGGTATCTCTGCTTTGGAAACGTTTCTCCAGCCAGTGGCTTCTTCGGTCCTGTACAGAGAACGATGGATGAGGAGGAGCTTGAGGCAATAAGTCTTCCAGACTGGAGTCGACTCATCTTCCACCGTTCTCTACACTGGACTGAAGAGACCATTGGCTATCCAGATGTTCCGAAAATAAAGATACCTAACTGCTACACATGTGTCTTACATATTTGTTTGTCGGTATTATATACCATTGTTATAGTCACGTTAATTTAACGTCACTGCTGATGAAACATCTTGGTAAGGCTCCACCGTGGGTGAAACGTCGTAATAAAGCCTTGGTGAACTCCTCTCCCAGTCACTGTATTAAGGTGTGAGCTGCGGCTGAACGTAAAATAAATCCCCTATGATTTCGTATTCACTGCTTGTAGAGGGATGTTCTGCCTCTGCCTTAATTGTTGTTTATTGTGCAAGTATGAGATGAGAGGCACTCGCGCAGTGACAACGTCTGCACCATCACTGGGGCGGCTAACACGCCGCTGACAGTGACCGTCCTGACGGCAGTGACGCAACTGTCGCGGGTCACACACACACACACACACACACACACACACACACACACACACACACACACACACACACACACACACTGCCGCTGTCAAAACCTGCATACGAGAGAACATAACATCTCAGTTGTTGTGATGTATCACCAGAGAGGAGAAAACTAAAGTCGTTGATAAGTAAATCCCATTGGCGACGCTACGAATATTTACTGACGAATACAGAGATGAATCAGAATCCTGGAGACATCAGCGTTTGTGCAAAATGATCAGTCTTTTTAGGCTAAGAGACTGATCAGTTTGCACCTAGGGTGAAGGACTGATTACTTCAGATTACCTCTCCACTTCGTCTACTTCGTCTTCCATCAAAGCTGATGCCTCCAGCATTCTGATTCATCTGTGCATTCGACTGATGAAGCCTGCAGCGCAGGCGAAACGTTTCGTCAATAAAGATTCCTGGATTTGCAACTCTGTCTTTACTCATCAACTTATCGGTATCGTATACCATCTATAATATAATATTACAGTCATTGTCAGACAATCAATTTTCCATCCAAAGTTTCACTAATAACTTCAGAAAATCTGGTTTGATTGGTTTTCAATTTTTAACGCTGGTGAATTATAATTAAAATGAGGTTCATGTGCAGCTACTGAGCAAGTTTCTTTTATCAGCTACATAAAGCAATCTCCGATTTTAGTTTCCTCAATAAAGATACCCAAGAGCTGCACATGTGTCTAATTTATCTACCATATTGTGTTATTACTACTACTACAACTTATATCACTATATATATATATATATATATATATATATATATATATATATATATATATATATATATATATATATATATATATATATATATATATATATATATATATATATATACTACTACTACTACTACCACCACTAGTATTGCACCTCACTCTGAGCCTATATATACCCTCTGTGTCCATATACTGTTTGTACCGGCTTGACAAAGCTCCTGGAGAGCGAAACGCTGCCACAATAAAATGCCACATTAGTTGCACTTGTGTCCTTTTACTTTACATTTTGTCGGTAATTCTACCAACATTATTACTTCTATACTGTTGGCAGATGAGGTGGAGCAGTGGTAGGCGGAGTCACTAGTGGACAACACCACTAGTGGAAGGTTGTGAATAAAAGATTTACCTCAAACTCCTCCTCATCTTCCACCTTTATCTTCATTGGACTGAAAAAGCCACAGTGCGTGCCGAAACGTTTCTAGAATAGAGATACCCAGATGTTGCACAAGTGTCTCATTTATCAACATCTGGGTATCTTATAGATGTTTCGCCATCCATTGACTTTATCAATTCAATACATGAGGATAATATGAAGACTGTAAAAATATATACAGCAGACAGTGGGAGATGAGGTAATCAGTCCCTCAGCCTGGGAGCAGGTGATGAGCACCGTACTCTTCAAAAATCTGAAGCACAGCTAGGAAGGTTGGTGTTTATATACTAGAGTCAGCGAGTTGCAGCAGACGAAGGCAGTGTCACTGGCAGGCAGTATTCCCAAGTGGAAGTAGGTCACGCCCAATATTTGGATCAGGAGTAAGCAAGTAGGTCACGCCCAATATTTGGATCAGGAGTAAGCAAGTAGGATGTAGTGATGTACTCTGCACCAAGATTTCATGTTGTTGCTCTGTCTGACAAGTTGTATATCAATACCATGGAATCTTGGTACAGAAGACATCACAACCTACTAGCTAACTTCTATCTTAAAACATATAATTTAAAGGAGTCGATATAAGATCAGATCTTTGGTAGTGTCCTTAAAGTAAACAGAAGGACTTGATTTTCTTCTCACATCATCTAACATCTTCTCACATTTTCTTTTCACATCTCTGTGTTTCTAATTATAGTTAATTTTTCTAGTGTTGCCTTTCCACTTGTCAACAACTACAGGGTGACCACAGCTTGACTAAGATAACATTAGGATTGTCATCCAAGATGACAATAATGAACAGACCCACTAGATGGTTTAAGAAAAATGTGATATGAAGATATGAGAGACCTGTGAGTAACCATGTAGAATTAATGTGTAGGACCCTTGAGTAAAAATGTAGCAAGTTTGTGTGAACCCATCAATTACTTGATTTAAGACAAGATTTTCGTAAGCCAGCAACTAATTCAAGATTGGTTTTTCTTTAGAAATTCAAGATGACTGGAAAACTTTCCTGATTTTATATTCACATTTAATGTCGATTTGGTAAAGAACACGTACTGAACAGACTGATATGGGTTAGAACATTTAATGAACAAGTTGATCAGTGAGTGAAAGAGAGAGAGAGAGAGAGAGAGAGAGAGAGAGAGAGAGAGAGAGAGAGATAAAGTCAGTTGATCAAATAAAAATGCTGGCCCACAGATGGCTCAAACTTCATCCTGTTCCCTACTTGTATATTTCATAACAATAAAAATGCTTTCAAATGAGCTGATGTAGGTAACAGCTCTTAGCTTGTCAATAAAGTTAGGAATCCTTAACCTGTAAATAGCTTGTCAATAAAGCTAGGGATCCTTGACCTAACCTTGTCAAACCCTGTGTAAAAAAAAAAGAGAATAGAACACTTATCCAACATTCACATAAAACGCTAAATAGTGTTCACACTAGTATAGACACATGCGAGTCCTGCTTCACATAATGTGGATGGTTGGTAATGGATGGTTGGTAATGGATGGTTGGTAGTGGATGGTTGGTAGTGGATGGATGGTAGTGGATGGATGGTAGTGGATGGTTGGTAGTGGATGTTTGGTAGTGGATGGATGGTAGTGGATGGATGGTAGTGGATGGATGGTAGTGGATGTTTGGTAGTGGATGTTTGGTAGTGGATGGTTGGTAGTGGATGGATGGTAGTGGATGGATGGGAGTGGATGGATGGTAGTGGATGTTTGGTAGTGGATGTTTGGTAGTGAGTTGTGGTAAGAGACGGCTGATGATAAGTTGTGATGCGCATATTTTGTCTTTACCATCACTTCACTGATCATAATTCTGACACACACTTTACCATCACTTCACTGATCATAATTCTGACACACACTTTACCATCACTTCACTGATCATAATTCTGACACACACTTTACCATCACTTCAGTGATCATAATTCTGACACACACTTTACCATCACTTCACTGATCATAATTCTGACACACACTTTACCATCACTTCAGTGATCATAATTCTGACACACACTTTACCATCACTTCAGTGATCATAATTCTGACACACACTTTACCATCACTTCACTGATCATAATTCTGACACACACTTTACCATCACTTCACTGATCATAATTCTGA
>NW_027196296.1:0-98207 GCF_038502225.1 Cherax quadricarinatus | reverse complement strand
TTTCTTTTCTATTCATTAATTTTCCTGAGGAGGAGCCAGCTTTGGTAATACTGTCTGAAGTTGTTACAGGGCTGAGTAAGCCTTCACAAGTGGCGACCTTGCCAGGATCATCTCTACTGAATCAAGATTCAATTCCATCTCGAATCTACCATTGGAACTTCAACGCTGCATACCACAGACGGTTACCACCAGCCATGAGTAATCATTCTCTATGGTAGGACTACAGTACAGGTATTTAAAAGATTTTGTGATTGTTATGGTCTCAATTTATTGTAAGTCAAGTCAAGGCAGGAATACTAGTTAATTCTGCCATCTATTTTTGTGTGAGCTTGAAACACTTTGGAGGATTAGACTCTAGGGAGCCGAGATTTTCCAGTGACAATTTGTTTCATTGAGCTCTTTATTATATCAAGGGAACTGTCATAGGACACTCTTGATTTGTTGGTGAGAAGATTGGATGGTCAAGTGACCCCATTCTACTTACTGTTTGCTCGGAGCCAGCATAGAACCCTTCGTTTTAATTAATACATATTATTTAATTGAAGCAGGGATCAAGCCCTCTGGTTTATTTACAGTTTGAGCGGAGCAGGAATTGAACCCTCCGTTTCATTTCCCCTGATAGTTTAAGTTATTCTTGCAAGCATGGAGGAATACCAGTTTTGGATGAATGCTGGAAGTAAGTTAGGAATAGTTAGTTTAATATCTTTATTATGCACCCCATACCCATCCTGTGGGCGGTAGTCAAAAGATTACAGAGGTACATAATGGGTCCAGGGACTGGGCCTCAAAGTTTTGATAGCTGAGCAAGTTACAGAGGTAATGAATTCACATTTTACAAAGGTAATGAACTCACAATTTGCAAAGGTAATGAACTCCAGGTAGGTCTAGTCACAATCATTACAAGTTACAAAGGTATTTACAGATTATAGAGGTACACAATGGGTCCAGGGACTGGGCCCCAAAGTTTTGATGGCTGAACTAGGTACAAGGTAATGAACTCACAAGTTACAAAGGTAATGAATACTGTAAGAATGATTACTTACGTTTATACATGGTTACAATCATGAACAAATTTTAGAGAAATGAGCAATTCACACTTCCACACCCGGTCACAACTGTAGTGAGTTATTGGTGCAAATATTGATTGTTGAGTCACACACACACACACACACACACACACACACACACACACACACACACACACACAAATTCATACACACACACATAAACACACACACACACACACACACACAAACACACACACACACACACACACACACACGCACACACACACACACACACAGGAACCATACACAGTTTTAAGACGAGGTTTGATAAAGCTCATGGAGCGGGGAGAGAGAGGGTCTAGTAGCAACCGGTGAAGAGGCGGGGCCAGGAGCTAGGACTCGACCCCTGCAACCACAAATAGGTGAGTACAAATAGGTGAGTACACACACACACACACACACACACACACACACACACACATATGTGGCAACAAAGTGCAAGGAGGCAGAGGAAAGTTTTGTTCCCAAGGGAAACAGAAATAATAGGAAGACCAAAACGAGTCCTTGGTTTACCCGAAGGTGTAGGGAGGCAAAAACTAAGTGCAACAGAGAATGGAAAAGGTACAGGAGGCATAGGACCCAGGAAAACAAGGAGATTAGTAGAAGAGCCAGAAACGAGTATGCGCAGATAAGGAGGGAGGCCCAGCGACAGTATGAAAACGACATAGCATCGAAAGTCAAATCTGACCCGAAACTGCTGTATAGCCACATTAGGAGGAAGACAACAGTCAAGGACCAGGTGATAAGGCTGAGGAAAGAAGGTGGAGAACTCACAAGAAACGATCAAGAGGTATGTGAGGAGCTCAACACGAGATTTAAGGAAGTATTTACAGTAGAGACAGGAAGGACTCTGGGGGGACAGACCAGATGGGGACACCAACAAGGAATACACCAACAAGTGTTGGACGACATACATACAGATGAGGAGGAGGTGAAGAAACTGCTAAGGGACATCGATACCTCAAAGGCAATGGGACCGGACAACATCTCTCCATGGGTCCTTAGAGAGGGAGCAGATATGTTGTGCGTACCACTTACCACAATCTTCAACACATCCCTGGAAACTGGGCAACTACCTGAGGTATGGAAGACGGCAAATGTAGTTCCCATTTTAAAAAAAGGAGACAGAAAAGAGGCACTAAACTATAGACCTGTGTCATTGACGTCTATAGTATGCAAAATTATGGAGAAGATTATCAGGAGGAGAGTGGTGGAGCACCTGGAACGGAACAGGAGTATAAATGCCAACCAGCACGGATTCACGGAAGGCAAATCCTGTGTCACAAACCTTCTGGAGTTTTATGATAAAATAACAGAAGTAAGACAAGAGAGAGAGGGGTGGGTTGATTGCATCTTCTTGGACTGCAAGAAGGCTTTTGACACAGTTCCTCACAAGAGATTAGTGCAGAAGCTAGAGCATCAGGCGCATATAACAGGAAGGGCACTGCAATGGATCAGAGAATACCTGACAGGGAGGCAACAACGAGTCATGGTACGTAATGATGTATCACAGTGGGCACCTGTGACGAGCGGGGTCCCACAGGGGTCGGTCCTAGGACCAGTGCTATTTTTGGTATATGTGAACGACATGACGGAAGGGTTAGACTCAGAAGTGTCCCTGTTTGCAGATGATGTGAAGTTAATGAGGAGAATTAAATCTGATGAGGACCAGGCAGGACTTCAAAGAGACCTGGACAGACTGGACACCTGGTCCAGCAAATGGCTTCTCGAATTTAATCCTGCCAAATGCAAAGTCATGAAGATAGGGGAAGGGCACAGAAGACCACAGACAGAGTATAGGCTAGGTGGCCAAAGACTGCAAACCTCACTCAAGGAGAAAGATCTTGGGGTGAGTATAACACCGAGCATGTCTCCGGAAGCACACATCAATCAGATAACTGCTGCAGCATATGGGCGCCTGGCAAACCTGAGAACAGCATTCCGACACCTTAGTAAGGAATCATTCAAGACACTGTACACCGTGTATGTCAGGCCCATACTGGAGTATGCAGCACCTGTTTGGAATCCGCACTTGATAAAGCACGTCAAGAAACTAGAGAAAGTACAAAGGTTTGCAACAAGGTTAGTTCCAGAGCTAAGGGGAATGTCCTATGAAGAAAGATTAAGGGAAATCGGCCTGACGACACTGGAGGACAGGAGGGTCAGGGGAGACATGATAACGACATATAAAATACTGCGTGGAATAGACAAGGTGGACAAGGACAGGATGTTCCAGGGAGGGGACACAGAAACAAGAGGCCACAATTGGAAGTTGAAGACACAAATGAGCCAGAGAGATAGTAGGAAGTATTTCTTCAGTCATAGAGTTGTAAGGCAGTGGAATAGCCTAGAAAATGACGTAGTGGAGGCAGGAACCATACACAGTTTTAAGACGAGGTTTGATAAAGCTCATGGAGCGGGGAGAGAGAGGGTCTAGTAGCAACCGGTGAAGAGGCGGGGCCAGGAGCTAGGACTCGACCCCTGCAACCACAAATAGGTGAGTACAAATAGGTGAGTACACACACATACACACACTCATACACACACACACACACACACACACACACACACTCATACACACACACACACACACACACACACACTCATACACAAACACACGCACACACACACACACACACACACACACACACACACACACACACACACACACGATCTTATGACAATAATAATTATGGTGGTGGCTGCCACAACCTGGCCAGTACGACTGTATTTTTTATGTTAATCTCCAGGGTTTGTTGCCTGGACCTCAGCAATGAGAGTGGCTACTCTCACTGCTGGACAACGGTGACCACAAACTAGAGCAAAAACCTAATGTAAATGACCTTGGAGTGATAATATCAAAGAATCTAACTTTCAAAGATCACAAAAATGATAGAATGGATATTGAGAGCCATCAAAACTAGGGATGCCAAGCCAGTGTCTTCAAATCGCTTTTTCTCTCTAGGCTGGAGTACTGCTGTACACTAGAGATCCCTTTCAAGGCAGGCGAAATTGCAGACCTGGACAATGTACAGAGAACGTTCACTGCATGTATAAGTACAATAAAGCACCTAAATTACTGGGAACAGTTGAAGTTCCTTGACCTGTACTCCATGGAATGCAGGCGGCTACAGTGAAGTAAGATACTTGATAATGTATGGCTGGAAAATCCTAGACGGACTAGTTCCAAATCTACACAAGGAAATCACTCAGGCGATGCAACATCCCACCAATGAAAAGCAGGGGCGCCATGAGTACACTAAGAGACAGCACAGTAAGTGTCAGGGGCCCAAGACTGTTCAACTGCCTCCCAGCATACATAATTGGGGATTATCAATAGACCCCTGGCTGTCTTCAAGAGGGAGCTGAACAGGCACCTAAAGTCATACATGACCAGCTGGACTGTGGCTCATACATCGGTTACCGTGCTGCCATCAGTAACCGCCTGGTTGATCAGGCACTGGTCAACCGCGAATCCTGGATCGGGCCGGGGGGGGCGGGCGCTGACCCTCGAGACACCTTCCAGGCATAAACAGTTGAGTTACTTAGCTCTTTCAAGGACCCCAATGGAAATAAGTCACTCTGACGTTTTTTCTGTTATCCCAGGTTCTCTACACATATGCTGCTATGTATGACAATCTATGTAACTGTATTTGTGTATACCTAAATAAACTTACTTACTTACGTATTTTAACTTTAAGGTTTAAATAATAAGATATTACAAGGACCCCAGTGAAAAAAAAAAGTCACTGATTTTTTTTGGGGGTTATATCAGATAATTTACACTATGTAAAATAATTGTACTTATGTGTACCTTTGTCTAAATAAACTTACATAAAAGGCCTAGAGCTATCATTCAACTTTCCCCCATAGATTTTTTCATAAATCCTTTAGTTTCGTTGAACATGATGTAGAGAAGAGAATAAGGAGAGAGAAAGAATAGAGAGAGAGAATCAAGAAAGACAGTTAGAAAGAGAAAGAGAGGATAAAAAGGAGAAAGAGAACCTTGAAAGACAGGAGAAAAAGGAGAGAGAGAGAATTGAGAGAGAAATCCAAGAAAGAGAGTTAGAAAGTGAGGGAGAAGACAAAAAGGAGCGTGATAGACTTGATCGTGAAGAAAGAACTAGAGTACGTGAGGAACAAGTTAAATTAAGGGAACTTGAGGAAAGAGCAAAGGACAGAGAATATGAGTTAAGGGAGAGAGAAAAAGATCGCGAGCTCGAACAAGCTCGCCTTGAATTAGAGAATAAAAAGTTAACTTTCTCACAACAGCAATTAGATGAAGGAGTAATGGAACAACGTGCAGCTAGTGCACATATTCCAACACCTAATTTACCTCCCTTCACAGAGGGGGAAGACATAACTTCATACATTATCAGGTTTGAAAATACCGCTACCCTCTGTGAATGGCCTGCTGACACCTGGGCTACCAGGTTAGGAATATTATTTTCTGGTACCGATTTGAATATCTATGCAACTTTGTGCTGTATAGCCCTTGTGGCTTAGCGCTTCTTTTTGATTATAATAATAATATGCAACTTTGTCGCAGGATATCATATGTAATTATAACATACTGAAGAAGGCAATCCTTAAAGCATATCAAAAAACCACTAATTCTGACAGGAAAGATTTCAGGTATGCCACCTTACAGCCTGGCCAGAACTTTCAGCAGTTACAGGTAACACTCTTTCGTTTGTTCGACTTTTGGATAGAGAGTTCAGGAATTGATCACAGTTATGAATCTCTTAGAGACTTCATGGTTGCTGACCAGTTCCTGACAGCTCTTCCCCATCAGATACGAACATTCATCAGAGAATGTAACCTGATTAAAGCTGAGGAAGTTGCTGAGGCTGTTGACCTGTATGCTGAGGCTCACAATTCCTATAAAGACCTAAAGGGATCGAACCCCAAGGGCAAGGGTTCATCAGACCTTAAGAAATCAAAGCCTCTAGTGGAAAGTAAAATGACTTCTTTTATTCCTGCTTGTCATTTGTGTGGTGTTAAGGGACATAAACGTCTAGATTGTCCTAAGAAGGTCCAAAAAGTTGGAAGATGTTTTAAAGACTGTAATGACCAAGCACCCTTCTGTTCAGGAACAGTTAATGGACTTAATGTATCTACCATTTTACGAGACACTGGATGCACATGTATAGTCATTTCTGATAAGCTGTTCCCTAACCTTAAAGAAACTCATTCCTCTACTATACTTTCAGACTACTTGGGCCGTACGGACACTTTTCCTACCATCCGTTGTTACATTAGGTCTAAATGGTTCACAGGTTGGTCTGAAGCCGTACTAGCCTCCATCACTTCTTGCTCCGTACTAATAGGTGATGTAAAAGGTGCCATTCTTCCTTCTGAGGTTGACCTTTCATCACCAAAGATGGACAAAGGTGTTTCAGATCCTCTTTCTGTAGAGTCAGAGAAGCCCCTCGAAAGTTCAGATGAGACAATGTCTCGTGAGATTCATGTGGGATTAAAAACCAGTGATGCTACTCTCGAAAGCGAGGTAGTAGGATCACCGGTTCACTTATTAGATGAAAGTGAAGATATCACCTCCGATACTATAAATGTCTTGACTAGGGCTCAGACCAAAGCCCAGGCTTCTCCTACTGTCCATCCTTTGATTTTCCCTGACTTTAAGCGTTTAGACATATCGAAGGGCTCCTTTGTCAATTTACAACGTAATTGCCCTTCTGAAAGTTAAGACACATGTGCAACATCTGGATATCTTTATTGTAGACGTTTCGCCATCCAGTGGCTTTATCAATACAGATTCTAGGACATAATAGGAAGACAGAACTATATACAAAAGATGAGGTAATCAGTCCCTCAGCCTTGGAGTTAGTGTTCACAGCATCGTGGTGGAGGAGAATATGGAGCAAAGGCAAGAAGACTGGCGGTTATATAGGCGTCAGTGGATAAGGACGGGCAGCAGACGAGGGCATAGTCACTGGTAGGTGGGATTCCCCAGTGGAAGTAGGTCCTTCCCAAAGAGATGGGTTAGTTGCAGCAGCCGTGAAGAAGGTCTTGTAGATGTCCTCTGAACCAAGATTCCATGATGTTGCAGTGTCTGACAAGTTGTGCAAGAACATCATGGAATCTTGGTTCAGATATTAAGAAATATTACCGAAGAAATTCGGTTAACTGCCTTAATAACTTTGACTTAGTTTTTCCACACGAACTTGATAAAACAACTGAAGAATGTAAAGTTTGCGTAATTGACACCTCTAACTTAGACTATGATGAAGAACTACATGACTTGGTGACTCTTGACCACTCGGGCGCAACCAACATAAATATTAATGAGTCTTTGGATGGCCATAAGAGACATGAACTATTTCAATGTGTGATGAACTTTTCAGACGTCTTTACTGATATTCCAGGTGTTACCTCCACGGTAGTCCATAAGATTGACTTAGTGACGGACAATCCTATCAAACGAAAATTATACCCCGTTCCAGTTCACCTTAGGGATGCATTTGACCGAGAGGTAGACAAATTATTAAAACTAAAGATCATTGAACCTTCAGTATCTTCATATTGTTCACCAGTAGTCATGGTTAAGAAGGAGGATAATTCATATAGACTTGCTATTGACTTCAGAGGCCTTAATGCTATAACTTGGTGGGATGCTGAGTCTATGCCCTTAATAGATAGCGATCTACACAATTTTTATGACTCTTCCTTCTTTTCAGAGATTGATATTGTGCAGGCATATCATCAAGTAATGTTAGATCCTTCTTCTAAGCAGTACACCGCTTTTCCTACACACCAAGGACTGATGCAGTATAGAACTATGCCCTTCGGTTTGGTAACTGCCTGTGCTACCTACGTGAGACTGATGAGAAAGGTCTTGGGTAATATGCCAAATGTTTAAGTTTATTTTGATAACATTTACGTAATGACATCCACGTGGGGCGAACATATCCAAACATTAACATCAGTTTTGCGTAGGTTACGCTCACATGGCCTCACTGCCAAGCCAAAGAAATGCTTCCTTGTGTATAACAAGATTAGATATCTTGGACTGATACTTTCTAATAACTCTCTGCAACCTCTCCCTAGTAAGATCAAAGTTTTATTAGAATTTAAATTCCCCAAAACCAAGAAGCTCATGCGTAGCTTTCTTGGTTCTGTAAATTTTTATGCACGGTTTATCCCAAACATTACTGATCTTACAGGCATCTTATCCGACTTCCTTAAAACATCTGTGAAGGAACCTTTTGAACTTTCCGACGTAGCTCGGGAAAAGTTTAATGAGATTAAAAATATCTTCTCGAAAGACCCTATACTTAAGATTCCAGATATTAATAAAACATTTTGTTTAAGAACTGATGCCTCCAATACTGGCTTAGGTGCGGTGTTACTACAATACCATGATGGTACTCCCTACCCTGTATGCTTCCTAAGTCGGAAACTCCTTCCCGCAGAAACGAGATACTCCACAATAGAAAAGGAATGTTTAGCCCTTGTGTGGGGTATCTCCAAACTTAAATTCATTTTAGAAATGGACCACAAACCATTGATATACCTAGAAACTTTTAAGGGAACCAACTGTCGCCTCTTGAGGTGGACATTGGCACTCCAGGCTTTTAAGTTCCATATTGTGTATATCAATGGTTCATACAATTATTTCTCTGACTGGTTAAGTCGTGACAGTCAGTAGAAGATTTCTTGCCTTACGCGACTTCCACATGTTAGAACTTTTTCCTCACCTATTCTTCTTATACTCCTTGACTATAAGTCTTGGTATGGGGGAGTGTGAGGGAAAATTTCAATAGATAGGAGTAGCGATGGAGTATATAGTAACAATAGTTTCATTGCCGGCTACTTGTTAAGGTTGGGTAAGTCAAGCTCCCGCTACTCCCACCTTTTTTCCCCCACCCCGAAAGTGATAGTTTGACTGCCGGCTGCTTGTTAAGGTAGGGTCAGTTTAGCTCCCGCTATCCCTTCCCCTCCCTCTTCCCCCCCCAAAGGTGACGTGTGGGGCTCCGGTCCAAACAGTAATCACTAGACTCACAGCTCCCAGCACTACTGTAAGTACATGCCTACCTTGTATTCTAGTGGATTTATTGGTTGAAAGCTTCACTTTTGACCAATAATAAACTTAGTCCTTTCAGTCTTGCTCTAGGTTGACTGTTGTAATAATCACCACGTCTTTTAGGTATTGTACTTATCATGGAGAGTGATTTCTTAAGCAGTGGGTAACTTGTCTATCTTTCCAGCTTGGATGACAGAGAGGGTCACCTGCCAGTCAATGAGCAGAATTGATGGAGATGGACGAACGTCCTGAGACTTCCCCTTTTTGGATTTAATTACCTGTGCACCTGTATGAAATTGCAGGACGTAACCCCTCATCATTGCAGCGGTAAAGAACCTGCTTTCCTGTCATCGAGATAGAATACTCAAGGCTATACTGTGATGAACTAGCCAGTGGGTTGTCTCCAACACCTGCGACCCCCCCCATCATCAGCAACGGCTACGATTTCAACAACAGTGTCACCAACACCAGACACCCAAGTTTTATATTAGCGTTGAATTCAGTTATCATTTATATTTTTCATCTTTCATTTTCTTTAATGTAGAATTAATATTTCATATTTAAGTGTTTTATATTTTCTATATAATAAAGTGTTTATGTTTGTCTGTTATTATTTCTTTTTCTATTCATTAATTTTCTGGAGGAGGAGCCAGCCTTGGTAATACTGTCTGAAGTTATTACAGAGCTGAGTAAGCCTTCACAGTGTTGTATGGGGGATAATGGTTGGGGTTGGATGGGGGATTGTGGTGAGTGTTGTGTGGGGGATGGTGGTAGGGGTTGGATGGGGGATGGTGGTGAGTGTTGGATGGGGTTGGAGGTGGGGGTTGGATGGGGGTGGTGCTGAGTGTTAGATGGGGGATGGTGGTTGGTGTTTGATGGGGGATGGGGGTGAGTGTTGGATGGGAGATGGTGGTGAGTGTTGGATGGGGGATGGTGGTTGTTGTTGGATGGGGGATGTTGGTGAGTGTTGGATGGGGGATGGTGGTGGGGTTGTTTGGAGGATGGTGATGGGGTGTTGGATGGAGGAGAGTGGTGAGTGTTGGATCGGGAATCGTGGTGAGTGTTGGATAGGGGATGGTGGTGGGGTGTTGGATGGGGGATGGTGGTGAGTATTGGATGGGAGATTGTTGGGGGGGTTGGATGGGGGATGGTTGTAAGTGTTGGATGGGAGATGGTGGTGAGTGTTGGATGGGGGATGGTGGTGAGTGTTCGATGGGGAATGGTGGTGTGTGTTGCATTGGGGATGGTTGTTAGTGTTGGATAGGGGATGGAGGTGGGGTGTTGGATAGAGGTGGTGGTGGTGGTGGTGGTGGTGGTGAATGTTGGATGGGAGATGGTGGTGGGGGTTGGATGGGGGATGCTGGTGAGTGTTGGATGGGAGAGGGTGGTGAGTGTTGGATGGGGGATGGTGGTGAATGTTGGATGGGAGATTGTGGTGAGTGTTGGGTGGGGGATGGTGGTGAGTGTTGGATAGGAGATGGTGGTGGGGGTTGGATGGGGGATGGTGGTGAGTGTTGGATGGGATGTGGTGGTGGGGATTGGATAGGTGATGGTGGTGAGTGTTGGATGGGGAATAATGGTGGGGGTTAGATGGGGGATGGTAGTGACTGTTGGATGGGTGATGATGGAGGGGGTTGGATGGAGGATGATGGTGAGTGTTAGATGGGGGATGATGGTGGGGGTTGGATGATGAATTGTGGTTAGCATTGCACGGGGGATGATGGTGGGGGTTGGATGGCGGATGGTGGTGAGTGTTGGATGGGGGATGGTGGTGGGGGTTGGATGGGGATGGTGGTGAGAGTTGTATGGGGGATTGTGGTGGGGGTTGGATGGGGGATTGTGGTGAGTGTTGGATGGGGGTTGGTGGTGGGGGTTGGATGGGGTTGGTGGTGAGTGTTGGATGGGGGATAGTGGTGGGGGTTTGATGGGGGTGGTGGTGAGTGTTGATGATGTGGGGATGGGGATGGTGGGGGGTGTTGGATGGGGGATGGTGGTGGGGTGTTGGGTGGGGGATCGTGGTGAGGGTTGGAAGGGGGATGGTGGTGGGGTTTGGATGGGGGATGGTGTTGGAGTTTTGGGCGGGTGATGGTGGTGGGGTGTTGGATGGGGGATGGTGGTGGGGGTTGGATGGGGGATGGTGGTGAGTGTTTGATGGGGGATGGTGGTGAGTGTTGGATGGGGGATGGGGGTGAGTGTCGGATGAGGGATTGTGGTGTGGATTGGATGGGTGATTGTGGTGATTGTTTAATGGAGGATGGTGGTGGGGATTGGATGGGGGATGGTGGTGGTGTGTTGGATGGGGGATGGTGGTGGGGGTTGGATGGGGGATGGTGGTGAGTGAAGGATTGGGGATGGTGGTGGTGGTTGGATGGCGGATGGTGGTGGGGTATTGGATGGGGGATGGTGGTGGATGTTGGATGGGGTTGGTGGTGGGGTGTTTAATGGGGGATGGTGGTGAGTGTTTGATGGGGGATGGTGGTGAGTGTTGGTTGGGAGATGGTGGTGGGGGTTGGATAGGGGATGGTAGAGCGTGTTGGATGGGAGATGGTGGTGGGGGTTGGATAGGGGAGGGTGGTGAGTGTTGGATGGGAGATGGCGGTGGGGTTTGGATGGGGATTGTGATGAGTGTTGGATGGGAGATGGTGGTGGGTGTTGGATGGGGGATGGTGGTGAATGTTGGATGGGAGATATTGGTGGGGTGTTGGATGGGGGTGGTGGTGAGTGTTGGATGGGAGATGGTGGTGGGGTGTTGGATGGGGGTGGTGGTGAATGTTGGATGAGAGATAGTGGTGGGGTGTTGGATGGGGGTGGTGGTGAGTGTTGGATGGGAGATGGTGGTGGGGTGTTAGATGGGGGTAGTGGTGGGTGTTAGATGGGAGATGGTGGTGTTGGTTGGATGGGGAATGATGGTGAGTGTTGGATGGTAGATGGTGGTGGCAGTTGGATGGGGATAGTGGTGAGTGTTGGATGGGGGATGGTGGTGGGGTGTTTGATGGGGGTAGTGGTGGGTGTTAGATGGGAGATGGTGGTGTTGGTTGGATGGGGAATGATGGTGAGTGTTGGATGGTAGATGGTGGTGGCAGTTGGATGGGGATAGTGGTGAGTGTTGGATGGGGGATGGTGGTGGGGTGTTTGATGGGGTGTTGGTTAGTGTTGGATGGGAGACGGTGGTGGGGGTTGTATGGGGGATAATGGTTGGCGTTGGATGGGGGATAATGGTGGGGGTTGGATGTGGGGTGGTTGTGAGTGTTGGATGGGAGATGGTGGTGGGGGTTTGGATGAGGGATAATGGTGGGGGGGGGATGGGGGTCGCACATGAAGGGCTTGACACTGACGAGATACAACTTCCACACTAGAGTGACTTCTGTCTGAGTACTACAGTGACTTATGTCTCAGTAATTCAGTGACCACTGCCTCAGTACAGTGACGAGTGCCTCAGTACAGTGACGAGTGCCTCAGCACTCCAGTATTACAGTGCCTTAGTACTATTAGCAGGGTAGTATTCATTATATCATACGACTGATCGAGGCTAGAGGACAAACTTGTGACAGCCTCCCAGGAAGACAGGTAAACTTGTGACAGCCTCCCAGGAAGACAGGTAAACTTGTGACAGCCTCCCAGGAAGACAGGTAAACTTGTGACAGCCTCCCAGGAAGACAGGTAAACTTGTGACAGCCTCCCAGGAAGACAGGTAAACTTGTGACAGGCTCCCAGGAAGACAGGTAAACTTGTGACAGGCTCCCAGGAAGACAGATAAACTTGTGACAGCTTCCTATGAAGACAGTTAAACTTGTGACAGGCTCCCAGGAAGACAGGTAAACTTGTGACAGCCTCCCAGGAAGAGAGGTAAACTTGAGACAGCCTCCTATGAAGACAGGTAAACTTGTGACAGCCTCCCAGGAAGACAGGTAAACTTGTGACAGCCTCCCAGGAAGAGAGGTAAACTTGTGACAGCCTCCCAGTAAGACAGGTAAACTTGTGACAGCCTCCCAGGAAGAGAGATAAGCTTCTGACAGCCTCCCAGGAAGACAGGTAAACTTGTGACAGCCTCCCAGGAAGACAGGTAAACTTGTGACAGCCTCCCAGGAAGACAGGTAAAATTGTGACAGCCTCCCATGAAGACAGGTAAACTTGTGACAGCCTCCCAGGAAGACAGGTAAACTTGTGACAGCCTCCCAGGAAGACAGGTAAACTTGTGACAGCCTCCCAGGAAGACAGGTAAACTTGTCACAGGCTCCCAGGAAGACAGGTAAACTTGTGACAGGCTCCCAGGAAGACAGGTAAACTTGTGACAGTTTCCCATGAAGACAGGTAAACATGTGACAGCCTCCCAGAAAGACAGGTAAACATGTGACAGCCTCCCAGGAAGACAGGTAAACTTGTGACAGCCTCCAAGGAAGTCAGGTAAACTTGTGACAGCCTCCTAGGAAGACAGGTAAACTTGTGACAGCCTCCCAGGAAGGCAAGTAAACTTGTGACAGCCTCCCAGGAAGACAGGTAAACTTGTGACAGCCTCCCAGGAAGAGAGGTAAGCTTGTGACAGCCTCCCAGGAAGACAGGTAAACTTGTGACAGCCTCCCAGGAAGACAGGTAAACTTGTGACAGCCTCCCAGGAAGACAGGTAAACTTGTGACAGGCTCCCAGGAAGACAGGTAAACTTGTGACAGGCCCCCAGGAAGACAGGTAAACTTGTGACAGCTTCCCATGAAGACAGGTAAACTTGTGACAGCCTCCCAGAAAGACAGGTAAACTTGTGACAGCCTCCCAGGAAGACAGGTAAACTTGTGACAGCCTCCAAGGAAGTCAGGTAAACTTGTGACAGCCTCCCAGGAAGACAGGTAAACTTGTGACAGCCTCCAAGGAAGTCAGGTAAACTTGTGACAGCCTTCCAGGAAGACAGGTAAACTTGTGACAGCCTCCCAGGAAGACAGGTAAACTTGTGACAGCTCCCAGGAAGACAGGTAAACTTGTGACAGGCCCCCAGGAAGACAGGTAAATTTGTGACAGCTTCCCATGAAGACAGGTATACTTGTGACAGCCTCCCAGAAAGACAGGTAAACTTGTGACAGCCTCCCAGGAAGACAGGTAAACTTGTGACAGCCTCCAAGGAAGTCAGGTAAACTTGTGACAGCCTCCCAGGAAGACAGGTAAACTTGTGACAGCCTCCAAGGAAGTCAGGTAAACTTGTGACAGCCTCCCAGGAAGACAGGTAAACTTGTGACAGCCTCCCAGGAAGACAGGTAAACTTGTGACAGGCTCCCAGGAAGACAGGTAAACTTGTGACAGGCCCCCAGGAAGACAGGTAAACTTGTGACAGCTTCCCATGAAGACAGGTAAACTTGTGACAGCCTCCCAGAAAGACAAGTAAACTTGTGACAGCCTCCCAGAAAAACAGGTAAACTTGTGACAGACTCCCAGGAAGAGAGGTAAGCTTGTGACAGCCTCCCAGGAAGACAGGTAAACTTGTGACAGCCTCCCAGGAAGACAGGTAAACTTGTGACAGCCTCCCATGAAGACAGGTAAACTTGTGACAGCCTCCCAGGAAGACAGGTAAACTTGTGACAGCCTCCCAGGAAGACAGGTAAACTTGTGACAGCCTCCCAGGAAGACAAGTAAACTTATGACAGCCTCCCAGGAAGACAGGTAAACTTGTGACAGCCTCCCATGAAGACATGTAAACTTGTGACAGCCTCCCATGAAGACAGGTAAACTTGTGACAGCCTCCCAGGAAGACAGGTAAACTTGTGACAGCCTCCCAGGAAGACAAGTAAACTTATGACAGCCTCCCAGGAAGACAGGTAAACTTGTGACAGCATCCCAGGAAGACAGATAAACTTGTGACAGCCTCCCAGGAAGAAAAATAAACTTATGACAACATCCCAGGAAGACAGGTAAACTTGTGACAGCCTCCCTGGAAGACAGGTAAACTTGTAACAGCCTCCCAGGAAGAGAGGTAAACTTGTGACACCCTCCCAGGAAGACAGGTACACATGTGATAGCCTCCCAGGAAGACAGGTAAACTTGTGACAGCCTCCCAGGAAGAAAGGTAAACTTGTGACAGCCTCCCAGGAAGACAGGTTAACTTGTGATAGCCTTCCAGGAAGACAGGCAAACTTGTGACAGCCTCCCAGGAAGACAGGCAAACTTGTGACAGCCTCCCATGAAAACAGGTAAAGTTGTGACAGCCTCCCAAAAAGACTTGTAAACTTGTGACAGCCTCCCGGCAAGACAGATAAATATGTGACAGCCTCCCTGAAAGACAGGTAAACTTGTGACAGCCTCCCAGGAAGAAAGGTAAACTTGTGACAGCCTCAAAAGAAGACAGGTAAACTTGTGATAACCTTCCAGGAAGACAGGTAAACTTGTGACAGCCTCCCAGGAGGAGAAGTGAACTTGTGACAGCCTCCCTGGAAGACAGGTAAACTTATGACAGACTCCCAGGAAGACAGGCAAACTTGTGGCAGCCTAACAGGAATAGAGGTAAACTTGTGACAGCTTCCCAGGAAGACAGGTAAACTTGTGACAGCCTCCCAGGAAGACAGGTAAACTTGCGACAGCCTTCCAGGAAGACAGGCAAAGTTGTGACAGCCTCCCAGGAAGGCAGATAAACTTGTGACATCCTCCCAGGAAGTGAGGTAAAATTGTGACAGCCTTCCACGAAGACAGGTAAATTTGAGACAGCCTATCAGGAAGACAGGTATACTTGTGACAACCTCCCAGGAAGACAGGTAATCTTGTGACAGCCTCCTAGGAAGACAGGCAAATATGTGACAGCCTCCCAGTAAGACAGGAAAACTTGTGACAGCCTCCCTGGAAGACAATTAAACTTGTGAGAGACTCCCAGAAAGACAGGTAAACTTTTGACAGCCTCCCAGGAAGACAGGTAAACTTGTGACAGCCTCCCAGGAAGACAGGTAAACTTGTGACAGTCGCCCAGGAAGACAGGTAAACTTGTGATAACCTCCCAGAAAACAGGTAAACTTGTGACAGCCTCCCAAGAAGACAGGTAAACTTGTGACAGCCTCCCAGGAAGACAGGTAAACTTGTGACAGCCTCCCAGGAAGACAGATAAACTTGTGACAGCCTCTCAGGAAGACACGTAAACTTGTGACAACCTCCCAGGAAGACAGGTAAACTTGTGACAGCCTCCCTGGAGGACAGGTAAACTTGTGTCAGCCTCCCAGGAAGACAGGTAAACTTGTGACAGCCTCCCATAAGGTAAACTTGTGATAGCCTCCAAGGAAGACAGGTAAACTTGTGACAACCTCCCAGGAAGACAGGAAAACTTGTGACAGCTTCAAAGGAAGACAGGTAAACTTGTGACGGCCTCCAAGGAAGACAGGTAAACGTGTGACAGCCTCCCAGAAAGACAGGTAAACTGGTGTCAACCTCCCTGGAAGACAGGTAAACTTGTGACAGCCTCCCTGGAAGACAGGTAAACTTGTGACAGCCTCCCAGGAAGACAAATAAACTTGTGACAGCCTTTCAGGAAGACAGGTAAACTTGTGACAACCTCCCAGGAAGACAGGTAAACTTGTTACAGCCTCCATGGAGGACAGGTAAACTTGAGACAGCCTCCCAGGACGACAGGTAAACTTGTGACAGCCTCCCAGGAAGACAGGTAAACATGTGACAGCCTCCCAGAAAGACAGGTAAACTTGTAACAGCCTCCCAGGAAGACAGGTAAACTTGTGACAGCCTCCCAGGAAGACAGATAAACTTGTGACAGCCTCCCAGGAAGACAGGTAAACTTGTGACAGCCTCCCAGGAAAAGAGGTAAACTTGTGACAGCCTCCCAGGAAGACATGTAAACTTGTGACAGCCTCACAGAAAGAGAGGTAAACATGTGAGAGCCTCCCAAAAAGACAGGTAAATTTGTGACAGCCTCCCAGGAAGACAGGTAAACTTGTGACAGCCTCCCAAGAAGACAGGTAAATTTGTGACAGCCTCCCAAGAAGACCGGTAAACTTGTGACAGCGTCCCAGGAAGACAGGTAATCTTGTGACAGCCTCCCAGGAAGACAGGTAAACTTGTGACAGCCTCCCATGAAGACAGGTAAATTTGTAACAGCCTCCCAGGAAGACAGGTAAACTAGTGACAGCCTCCCAGGAAGACAGGTAAACTTGTGACAGCCTCCCAGGAAGAAAGGTAAACTTGTGACAGTCTTCCAGAGAGACCGGTAAACTTGTAACAGCCTCCCAGCAAGACAGGTAAACTTGTGACAGCCTCCCATTAAGACAGGTAAACTTGTGACAGCCTCCCAGTAAGACAGGTAAAATTGAGGCAGCCTCCCAGAAAGACAGGTAAATTAGTGACAGCCTTCCAGAATGACAGGTAAACTTGTGACAACTTCCCAGGAAGACAAGTAAACTTGTGACAGCCTCCCAGGAAGAGAGGTAAACTTATGACATACTCACAGGAACACAGGTAAACTTGTGACAGCCTCCCAGGAAGACAGGTAAACTTGTGACAGCCCCCCATAAAGACAGGTTAACTTGTGACAGCCTCCCAGGATGACAGGTAAACTTGTGACAGCCTCCCAGGAAGACAGGTAAACTTGTGACAGCCTCCCAGGAAGACACGTAAACTTGTGACAGCTTCCCAGGAAGACAGGTAAACTTGTGACAGCCTCCTTGGAATACAGGTAAACTTGTGACAGCCTTCCAGGAAGACAGGTAAACATGTGACAGTCTCCCAGTAAGACAGGTAAACTTGTGACAGCCTCTCAGGAAGACAGGTAAACTTGTGACAGCCTCCCGGGAAGACAGGTAAACTTGTGACAGCCTCCCAGGAAGACAGGTAAACTTGTGACAGCCTCCCTGGAAGACAGGTAAACTTGTGAGAGCCTCCCAGGAAGCCAGGTAAACTTGTGACAGTCTCCCAGGAAGACATGTAAACTTGTGACAAGGTCCCAGGAAGACAGGCAAACTTGTGACAACCTCCCTGGAAGACAGGTAAACTTGTGATAGCCTCCCAGGAAGACAGGTAAACTTGTGACAGCCTCCCAGGAATACAGGTAAACTTGCGAGAGCCTCCCAGGAAACCAGGTAAACATGTGACAGCCTCCCAAGAAGACAGGTAAACTTGTGACAGCCTCACAGGAAGACAGGTAAACTTGCGACAGCCTCCCAGGAAGACAGGTAAACTTGTGACAGCCTCCCAGGAAGACAGATAAACTTGTGACAGCCTCCCAGGGAGACATGTAAACTTGTGACAGCCTCCCAGGAACACAGGTGAACTTGTGACAGCCTCCCAGGAAGACAGGTAAACTTGTGACAGCCTCCCAGGAAGACAGGCAAACTTGTGACAGCCTCCCATGAAGACAGGTAAAGTTGTGACAGCCTCCCAAAAAGACTTGTAAACTTGTGACAGCCTCCCGGCAAGACAGATAAATATGTGACAGCCTCCCAGGAAGACAGGTAAACTTGTGACAGCCTCCCAGGAAGAAAGGTAAGCTTGTGACAGCCTCCCAAGAAGACAGGTAAACTTGTGATAACCTTCCAGGAAGACAGGAAAACTTGTGACAGCCTCCCAGGAGGAGAAGTAAACTTGTGACAGCCTCCCTGGAAGACAGGTAAACATGTGACAGACTCCCAGGAAGACAGGCAAACTTGTGACAGCCTAACAGGAATAGAGGTAAACTTGTGACAGCCTCCCAGGAAGACAGGTAAACTTGTGACAGCCTCCCAGGAAGACAGGTAAACTTGCGACAGCCTTCCAGGAAGACTGGCAAAGTTGTGACAGCCTCCCAGGAAGACAGATACACTTGTGACATCCTCCCTGGAAGTGAGGTAAACTTGTGACAGCCTTCCACGAAGACAGGTAAATTTGAGACAGCCTACCAGGAAGACAGGTAAACTTGTGACAACCTCCCAGGAAGACAGGTAATCTTGTGACAGCCTCCTAGGAAGACAGGCAAATATGTGACAGCCTCCCAGTAAGACAGGTAAACTTGTGACAGCCTCTCAGGAAGACAGGAAAACTTGTGACAGCCTCCCTGGAAGACAGTTAAACTTGTGAGAGACTCCCAGAAAGACAGGTAAACTTTTGACAGCCTCCCAGGAAGACAGGTAAACTTGTGACAGCCTCCCAGGAAGACAGGTAAACTTGTGACAGTCGCCCAGGAAGACAGGTAAACTTGTGATAACCTCCCAGAAAACAGGTAAACTTGTGACAGCCTCCCAGGAAGACAGGTAAATTTGTGACAGCCTCCCAGGAAGACAGGTAAACTTGTGACAGCCTCCCAGGAAGACAGATAAACTTGTGACAGCCTCTCAGGAAGACACGTAAACTTGTGACAACCTCCCAGGAAGACAGGTAAACTTGTGACAGCCTCCCTGGAGGACAGGTAAACTTGTGTCAGCCTCCCAGGAAGACAGGTAAACTTGTGACAGCCTCCCATAAGGTAAACTTGTGATAGCCTCCAAGGAAGACAGGTAAACTTGTGACAACCTCCCAGGAAGACAGGAAAACTTGTGACAGCTTCAAAGGAAGACAGGTAAACTTGTGACGGCCTCCCAGGAAGACAGGTAAACGTGTGACAGCCTCCCAGAAAGACAGGTAAACTGGTGACAACCTCCCTGGAAGACAGGTAAACTTGTGACAGCCTCCCTGGAAGACAGGTAAACTTGTGACAGCCTCCCAGGAAGACAAATAAACTTGTGACAGCCTTTCAGGAAGACAGGTAAACTTGTGACAACCTCCCAGGAAGACAGGTAAACTTGTTACAGCCTCCATGGAGGACAGGTAAACTTGAGACAGCCTCCCAGGACGACAGGTAAACTTGTGACAGCCTCCCAGGAAGAGAGGTAAACATGTGACAGCCTCCCAGAAAGACAGGTAAACTTGTAACAGCCTCCCAGGAAGACAGGTAAACTTGTGACAGCCTCCCAGGAAGACAGGTAAACTTGTGACAGCCTCCCAGGAAGACAGATAAACTTGTGACAGCCTCCCAGGAAGACAGGTAAACTTGTGACAGCCTCCCAGGAAAAGAGGTAAACTTGTGACAGCCTCCCAAGAGAACATGTAAACTTGTGACAGCCTCACAGAAAGACAGTTAAACTTGTGACAGCCTCCCAAGAAGACAGGTAAATTTGTGACAGCCTCCCAGGAAGACAGGTAAACTTGTGACAGCCTCCCAAGAAGACAGGTAAACTTGTGACAGCCTCCCAAGAAGACAGGTAAACTTGTGACAGCCTCCCAGGAAGACAGGTAATCTTGTGACAGCCTCCCAGGAAGACAGGTAAACTTGTGACAGCCTCCCATGAAGACAGGTAAATTTGTAACAGCCTCCCAGGAAGACAGGTAAACTTGTGACAGCCTCCCAGGAAGAAAGGTAAACTTGTGACAGTCTTCCAGAGAGACCGGTAAACTTGTAACAGCCTCCCAGGAAGACAGGTAAACTTGTGACAGCCTCCCAGGAAGACAGGTAAACTTGTGACAGCCTCCCAGGAAGACAGGTAAACTTGTGACAGCCTCCCAGTAAGACAGGTAAAATTGAGGCAGCCTCCCAGAAAGACAGGTAAATTAGTGACAGCCTTCCAGAATGACAGGTAAACTTGTGACAACTTCCCAGGAAGACAAGTAAACTTGTGACAGCCTCCCAGGAAGAGAGGTAAACTTATGACAGCCTCACAGGAACACAGGTAAACTTGTGACAGCCTCCCAGGAAGACAGGTAAACTTGTGACAGCCCCCCATAAAGACAGGTTAACTTGTGACAGCCTCCCAGGATGACAGGTAAACTTGTGACAGCCTCCCAGGAAGACAGGTAAACTTGTGACAGCCTCCCAGTAAGACAGGTAAAATTGAGGCAGCCTCCCAGAAAGACAGGTAAATTAGTGACAGCCTTCCAGAATGACAGGTAAACTTGTGACAACTTCCCAGGAAGACAAGTAAACTTGTGACAGCCTCCCAGGAAGAGAGGTAAACTTATGACAGCCTCACAGGAACACAGGTAAACTTGTGACAGCCTCCCAGGAAGACAGGTAAACTTGTGACAGCCCCCCATAAAGACAGGTTAACTTGTGACAGCCTCCCAGGATGACAGGTAAACTTGTGACAGCCTCCCAGGAAGACAGGTAAACTTGTGACAGCCTTCCAGGAAGACACGTAAACTTGTGACAGCTTCCCAGGAAGACAGGTAATCTTGAGACAGCCTCCCCGGAAGACAGGTAAACTTGTGACAGCCTCCTTGGAATACAGGTAAACTTGTGACAGCCTTCCAGGAAGACAGGTAAACATGTGACAGTCTCCCAGTAAGACAGGTAAACTTGTGACAGCCTCTCAGGAAGACAGGTAAACTTGTGACAGCCTCCCGGGAAGACAGGTAAACTTGTGACAGCCTCCCAGGAAGACAGGTAAACTTGTGACAGCTTCCCTGGAAGACAGGTAAACTTGTGAGAGCCTCCCAGGAAGCCAGGTAAACTTGTGACAGTCTCCCAGGAAGACATGTAAACTTGTGACAAGGTCCCAGGAAGACAGGCAAACTTGTGACAACCTCCCTGGAAGACAGGTAAACTTGTGATAGCCTCCCAGGAAGACAGGTAAACTTGTGACAGCCTCCCAGGAATACAGGTAAACTTGCGAGAGCCTCCCAGGAAACCAGGTAAACATGTGACAGCCTCCCAAGAAGACAGGTAAACTTGTGACAGCCTCACAGGAAGACAGGTAAACTTGCGACAGCCTCCCAGGAAGACAGGTAAACTTGTGACAGCCTCCCAGGAAGACAGGTAAACTTGTGACAGCCTCCCAGGGAGACATGTAAACTTGTGACAGCCTCCCAGGAACACAGGTGAACTTGTGACAGCCTCCCAGGAAGACAGGTAAACTTGTGACAGCCTCCCTGGAAGACACTTAAACTTGTGACAGCCTCCCTGGAAGACAGGTAAACTTGTGACAGCCTGCCAGGAAGACAGGTAAAGTTGTGACAGCCTGCCAGGAAGACAGGTAAACTTGTGTCAGCCTGCCAGGAAGACAGGTAAACTTGTGACAGCCTGCCAGGAACACAGGTAAACTTGTGACAGCCTCCCAGGAAGACAGGTAAACTTGTGACAGCCTCCCAGAAAGACAGGTAAACTTGTGACAGCCTGCCAGGAAGACAGGTAAACTCTCCACGCTCTACATGACCACTATACCATGCCAGTATACATATATATATTTAACTGTGTGTGCATGCGTGTGTGCGTGTGTGTGTGTGTGTTTGTGTGTGTGTGTGTGTGTGTGTGTGTGTGTGTGTGTGTGTGTGTGTGTGTGTGTGTGTGTGTGTGTGTGTGTGTGTGTGTGTGTGTGTGTGTGTGTGTGTGTGTGTGTGTTTGTGTGTGTGTTTGTGTGTGTGTGTGTGTGTGTGTGTGTGTGTGTGTGTGTGTGTGTGTGTGTGTGTGTGTGCACGTGTGCTCACTTAATTGTGGTTGCAGGGGTCGAGTAAAAACAGATGGTTGTAAGTAAAACCAAAATTTTTAAAGAGGTGTCCAAGCAACAATGGCGGGTCATGAAGTGACTAAGACCCGTGTCAGGAAACACTTGTTCTGTTTCCTGACGAACCTTACCTAATCTAACCTAGGGGTTGAGTCATAGCTCCTGGTCCCGCCACTTTAATGGTCGCTACTAGGTTACTCTCTCCCTGCTCCATGAGCTTTATCATACCTCTTCTTAAAGCTATGCATAGTTCCTGAACACGTGCTGGTTGTCGCAGATAAGCTCATTCCATTGTAGGTGTACCACCACGCTTTTGATAATTTTCTCTGTGAAGTCCTTCCTGATCCTCATTCGACTGCATTCTTCACATTAGCTTCACATCAGGTGCAAACAGGGATACCTTTGAATCTATTACTTCATGTCATTCACATATACCAGAAACAGCACCGGCACGGAGTCGTTCATTTGCACAGAAAACCAAAACTGTTATTGTGGTGGTATACAAGCCTCCAGATGCAACTTCCCAGCAATTCCAGGAGCTGCTTGTGAAAATTTTAGTAGAGATCACCCCGGGAGGCAGCTCAGATGAAAATTCACACACACACGAACTATTAAATCCTTGCAACAAATTCACCTTAAACCAGCAAATAGTAGAGCCTACAAGACTAGAAAATACGCTGGACCTCATCTTCACTAATAACGACGATCTGATACGTAATATAACTGTATCGAAGACAATACACTCAGATCACAACATAATAGAGGTACAGACATGTATTCACAAGGTTTCTGACCAGTAAAATGTGAGCAGTCATGAAGGTCTCTTCACGAAATTCAATTTCAATAACAAAAACATACAATGGGATCAAGTAACCATGTCCTAAGTGAAACAAGCTGGGAAGATATTCTAAACAACGCGGATTCGAACATTTTCCTTGAAAAAATGAATTCTGTGGTTCTTGAGATCTGCTCAAGATATGTTCCATTAAGAAAAAGAAAGAGAAAATGTAAACTAGAAAGAGAGAGATACTCCCTATACAGACGAAGGCGAAGAGTCACAGAGCTGCTGAGAAGGGCCAATGTATTTGTAATACGAAGGGAGGCACTAGTCAGTGAAATTGCAAATATCGAACTTAAGCTGAAGGAATCTTACAGGAGACAAAAATCACAGGAAGAACTAAAATCCATGAAGGAAATTGAAAAAAAAAATAGTTCTTCTCTTATGCCAAATCTAAGGGAAAAACAACATCCAGTATTGGGCCCCTGCTTAGATGACAGCCAAGAAAAGAGTGAGCTACTAAAGTCCCAATATGACTCAGTGTTCAGTGAGCCGCTGCCCAGACTAAGGTTCGACAATCCAAATGAACGAAACCCAAAATTTGGTCATCTCAAAATTCTCAGATATTATCCTAACTTTACAAGACTCTGAAGAGGCAATTAATGACATGCCCATGCACTCTGCCCCAGGCCCAGACTCTTGGAACTCCGTGTTCATCAATGCCTTCAGCATTTTATGGAGAGGGAGCATGAACACAGGGGTCATCCCACACACACTAAAAGCAACAGACACAAAGGTGGCAGTAAAGCAAATGCAAAGAACTACAGACCGATAGCACTAACATCCCATATCATAAAAATCTTTGATGTGGTTCTAAGAAGCAAGATCGCCAACCATGTAGATGCCCATCAATTACACAACCTGGGGCAGTGCGGGTTTAGAGCAAGTCGCTCCTGCCTGTCACGGCTAATGGACCACTATGACAAGGTCCTGGACGCTGTAGAGGATAAACAAGATACAGATGTATACACAGACTTTACAAAAGCTTTTGACAAGTGTGACCATGGTGTAATAGCACACAAAATGCACGATAAACGAATAAACGCAAAGTGTAATAGTAAAGAGAGTAAAGTCCCAGACAGCCACAGTAAAAAGCTCTGTTCCACAAGGCACAGTACTCGCTCCCATCCTATTCCTCATTCTCATTTCTGACATAGACAGAAATATGTCTTCCTTTGTTGATGACACCCGGATTACCATGGCAGTGACCTCCATCGATGACACCGCGAGACTCCAGGCTGACATCAACCAAATCTACAAATGGGCCACTCAAAACAATATTAAGTTCAACAAGGAGAAATTTTAACTTCTCAGATATGGGAAACTTGAGGAAATGAAAAATGTATCAGGGTATACCACAAATTCTAACTATACAATAGAGCGGAAAAATAATGTGAAGGATCAGGGAGTGATAATGTTAGAAGATCTTCCTTTGAAAGACCGCAACAATGTATCTACCTCATCTGCTAGGAAAATGATAGAACGGATAATGAGAACCTTCAAAACTAGGGACGCCAAGCCCATGATGATTCTCTTCAAATCGCTTGTGCTCTCCAGGCTGGAATACTGCTGTACACTAACGGCCTCCTTTAAGGCTGGCGACATTGCAGACCTGGAGAGTGTACAAAGAACTTTCACCACACACATAAGTACGATAAGGCACCTAAACTACTGGGAATGGTTGAAGGTCCTTGATCTGTATTCCCTGGAAAGCAGGCGAGAGAGATACATGACAATATACACTTGGAAGGTTCTGGAGGGATTGGCACCAAACCTGCACACGAAAATCACTCCATATGAAAGCAAAAGACTCAGCAGGAGATACAACATTCCCCCGATGAAAAGCAGGGGTGCCACGAGTACATTGAGAGACAACACATTAAGTGTCTGGGGCCCAAGACTGTTCAATTGCCTCCCAGCATACATAAGAGGAATTACTAATAGACCCCTGGTTGTCTTTAAGAAGCCACTGGACAGGCACCTAAAGTCAGTAAGAAGCCACTGGACAGATCACTTCTAACATTGTTAGAAGTGATCAAGGTGCCGGGACCGAAACGTTGTCTTATATGTCTTAGTGTGTGCTTACGTGTTTTTCTAAACCACCTAAAGTCAGTACCTGGCCTACCGGGCTCTGGTTCGTACGTCAGCTTGCGTTGGGCCAGCAGTAGCAGCCTGGTTGATCAGACCCTGATCTGCCATGAGGCCTGGTCTCAGACCGGGCCGCTGGGGCGTTGACCCTCCAAGCCCTCTCCAGGCAAACTCCAGGCTCTAGGACTGACCCCTGTGGGACCCCACTCACCACAGTCTCCCACTCTTACACCTTGTCAAGTACCATGACTCGTTCTTGCCTTCCTGTGAGGTATTCTCTGTTCCATTGCATTGCATTGTATTCCACTGCATTGCATTGCTTCTCTAGCTTTTATACTAATCTCTTTTGTGGAACTCCGTCAAAAGCATTTTTACAATCCAGGAAAACGCAATCTACCCATCCCTCTATCTCTCTTCTCTTACTTCCGCCACCTTGTCATAAAACTCTGGTACGTTTGTGATAGTATTTCCCAACCCTGAAACTGTTCTTGTGTGTCTTATCTTAATCTTGTCAACTTATTCCTTTCTAGGTGCTCCACCACTCTACTCCTGATAGTCTTCTCCATGACTGTGCATACTATACATGTTAGTGACACCCATCAGTAGTTTAATGCTGTCTGTCTCCTTTCTTAAAAATTGTGACTACATTTGCTGTCTTCCACACCTCAGGCAGTGTTCCAGTTCTGATAGATGTGTTGAAGATTGTTGTTAGTGGCACACACAGCGCCTCTGCTCCCTCTCTCAGGACCCAGAAGGAGATGTTATCCGGTCTCATCACCTTTGAGGTATCTAGCTCATTTAGCTGCCTCTTCACCTCCTCCTCTGTTGTATGTATCGTTGGTGTACACCACCATTCCGGCTTTCTGGAGTCCTTTCTGTCTCTTCTCAAAACGGTTCCTTAAATCTTAAGTTGAGCTCTTCACATATTTCTCGGTCGTTTCTTGTTATCTTCCTTCCTTCCTTCCTGAACCTGATTTCCTTGTTCTTGACTGTTGTTTTCCTTGATGTGGCTGTACAACTGCTTCAGGTCAGATTTGACTTTCGATGCTATGTCATTTTTCTATTGCCACTGGGCCTCCCTCTTTATCTGTATATTTGTTACTGGCTCCTTGTTTTCCCGAGTCCTTTGTCTTCTATATTTTTTTCCATTCCCTAACATACTTAGTTTTGGCCTCTCTACACCTTTTGGGCGAATCAAGGACTCGTTCTAGTCTTACCATTATTTCTGTTGCCCTTGGGTACGAACCAATCCTCTGCCTCTTGCATTTTCTTAACACTTATTGCCTGGAGTTAACCTGGAGAGGGTTTCGGGGGTCAACGACCCCGCAGCCCGACCTGAGAACAGGCCTCATGGAGGATCAGGGTCTGATCAATCAGGCTGCTACTGCTGGCCGCACGCAAGCTGACGTACGAACCACAGCCTGGTTGGTCAGGAACTGACTTAAGGTGCCTGTCCAGTGCCTTCTTGAAGACAGCCAGGGGTCTATTGGTAATCCCCCTTATGTATGCTGGGAGGCAATTGAATAGTCTTGGGCCCCAGACACTTAATGTGTTGTCTCTCAGTGTACTCGTGGCACCCCTGCTTTTCATCGGGGGAATGTTGCAACTCCTGCCGAGTCTTTTGCTTTCATAGGGAGTGATTTTCGTGTGCAGGTTTGGTACCAATCCCTCCAGGACCTTCCAAGTGTATATTACCATGTATCTCTCTCGCCTGTGTTCGAGGGAATACAGATCAAGGACCTTCAACCGTTCCCAGTAGTTTAGGTGCCTTATTGTACTTGTGTGTGCCGTGAAAGTTCTTTGTACATTCTCCAGGTCTGCAATGTCGCCAGCCTTGAAGGGGGCCGTTAGTGTACAGCAGTATTCCAGCCTGGAGAGCACAAGCGATTTGAGGAGAATCATCATGGGCTTGGCATCCCTAGTTTTGAAGGTTCTCATTATCCATCCCATCATTTTCCTAGCAGATGAGGTAGATACATTGTTGTAGTCTTTCAGGGCAAAATCTTCTGACATTATTACTCCAAGGTCCTTTATATATCTTTTCCACTCTATTGTATGATTAGAATTTGTGGTCTACCCTGATACTTTTTTAATTTCCTCAAGTTTTCCATATCTGAGTAGTTGAAATTTCTCCTCGTTGAACTTAATATTGTTTTGAGTGGTCAAGTCGAAGATCTGGTTGATGTCTGCTTGGAGTCTCGCAGTGTCTTCGATGGAGGTCACTGCCATGGTGATCCGGGTGTCATCCGCAGTGGAAGACACGGAGCTATGGCTTACATCTCTGTCTATGACAGAAATGAGGATGAGGAATAGAATGGAAGAGAGTACTGTGCCTTGTGGAACAGAGCTTTTTACCATGGTTGTCTGGGACTTTACTCTGTTCACTATTACTCTTTGTGTTCTATTTGTCAGGAAGTTATAGATCCATCTACCAACTTTTCCCATTATTCCTTTATCCCGCATTTTGTGTGCTGTTACGCCATGGTCACACTTGTCGAAGGCTTTTGCAAAGTCTGTGTATACTACACATTTATTTTGCTTATTCTCTACAGCATCCAGGACCTTGTCATAGTGGTCCAGTAGCTGGGACAGGCAGGAGTGACCTGCTCTTAACCCGTATTGCCCCAGGTTGTGTAACTGATGGGTATCAACGTGGTTGGCGATCTTGCTTCTTAGAACCCCATCAAAGATTTTTATGATATTGGATGTTAGTGCTATCAGTCTGTAGTTCTTTGCAGTTGCGTTACTGCCACCTTTGTGGAGTAGGGCTATGTCTGTTGTTTTTAGTGTGTGGGATGATCCCTGTGTTCATGCTCCCTCTCCATAAAATGCTGAAGGGTCTGGGGCAGAGTGTATGGGCTTGTCATTAATTGCCTCTTCAAAATCTTGTGGAGTTAGAATAATATCCGAGAGTTTTAGGATGGCCAAATTTTGGGTTTCGTTCATAAAGAATTCATTTGGATTGTCGACCCTTAGTCTGGGCAGTGGATCGCTGAACACTGAGTCATATTGTTACTTTAGTATCTCACTCATTTCTTGGCTGTCATCTGTGTATGTCCCATCCCGTCTAAGCAGGTGCCCAATACTGTATGTTGCTTTTCCCTTAGATTTGGCGTAAGGGAAGAAGTATTTTTTTTTTCAATTTCCTTTATGTCTTTTATATCATTTCATTTGCTGATTTTCCCACCAGATCACAATAAAACATTTTGCCATGGATCTGCAAAGACAATAAAAACACTCCCAAACAATTTCTCAATACATATCTGCAACATGAAAAAATACATACAATAATTTATTGCACAGGAAAAGTTTACAGTCGCCAGGCACGCATAAATATATTTGGACCTTTTTCATTGTCATCTTTTTCATTTGCATCCTGAAGTCATAATAAGCATCACATAGCCATTAGTTATTTACCTAAACATGCCTTACTCCTTCGTTTAGGAACAAGAAATAAAAGCATGTACTTGTGAAGTGGTGAAATTTGAGAATCTGATGAGGATAATACACGCAGACAAACAGGTTTGGACGCTGCTAACCTGGAGTTTACCTGGAGAGAGTTCCGGGGGTCAACGCCCCCGCGGCCCGGTCTGTGACCAGGCCTCCTGGTGGATCAGAGCCTGATCAACCAGGCTGTTGCTGCTGGCTACACGCAAACCAACGTACGAGCCACAGCCCGGCTGATCAGGAACTGACTTTAGGTGCTTGTCCAGTGCCAGCTTGAAGACTGCCAGGGGTCTGTTGGTAATCCCCCTTATATGTGCTGGGAGGCAGTTGAACAGTCTCGGGCCCCTGACACTTATTGTATGGTCTCTTAACGTGCTAGTGACACCCCTGCTTTTCATTGGGGGGATGGTGCATCGTCTGCCAAGTCTTTTGCTTTCGTAGTGAGTGATTTTCGTGTGCAAGTTCGGTACTAGTCCCTCTAGGATTTTCCAGGTGTATATAATCATGTATCTCTCCCTCCTGCGTTCCAGGGAATACAGGTTTAGAAACCTCAAGCGCTCCCAGTAATTGAGGTGTTTTATCTCCGTTATGCGCGCCGTGAAGGTTCTCTGTACATTTTCTAGGTCGTCAATTTCACCTGCCTTGAAAGGTGCTGTTAGTGTGCAGCAATATTCCAGCCTAGATAGAACAAGTGACCTGAAGAGTGTCATCATGGGCTTGGCCTCCCTAGTTTTGAAGGTTCTCATTATCCATCCTGTCATTGTGATTGTGATTGGTCAGAAATAAAAAAAATGGGAAGCTAGTGACTTGGTGAGAGTAGGATAACACTTGCAAAGAGCATGTGTTTACCCATAAATATTTTTGTCTGCCAGGTAAAGGGTCAAACACCGGCAATCACTCCTGTGGTATTAAAAGTTATATTTATCACTTCCTGTGGTGTTATTAGACCTTTTCACAATCACTTCTGTGATATTATATGGTAGACAAGTTAAAGAAATGGAAAGCATATTCTAACAATTTTGCTTTTGAACGGTAAACTATTTAATTTAAAACAACACATGTTAAGCAAATTCAGAATAAGACACACAGGTTAATACAATGGCAAGTGTTTACAATTTATTTCTCAAGAAAACTAGTATATACTTACATGTTTGAAAAATGGCTGGCAACAATACATGGTACAAACATTTACTAGGATAAAATTCCTGACTAGGTAAACAACTTATAATGCACACTGAAAAAAATTTATAGACAATGTCACAAAAAAAATGAATTATTCTCTGTTAAGCATTTTGTGTTTGTTGCAGCAGTGTCTTCCGTTCTTCTTCCATCTATGGACTCCATTTTAAGATAAGATAAGATAAGATTTCGTTCGGATTTTTAACCCCGGAGTGTTAGCCACCCAGGATAACCCAAGAAAGTCAGTGCGTCATCGAGGACTGTCTAACTTATTTCCATTGAGGTCCTCAAATCTTGTCCCCCAGGATGCGACCCACACCAGTCGGCTAACACCCAGGTACCTAATTGCTGCTAGGTGAACAGGTGTAAGGAAATGTGTCGAAATGTTTCCACCCGCCGGGAATCGAACCCGGGCCCTCCGTGTGTGAAGCGGGAGCTTTAGCCACCAGGCCACCGAGCCTCCATCTTGTGTTTGTGGCAGCAGTGTCTTCCGTTCTTCTTCTGTCTATGGACTCCATTTTTTCTGAACTTGCAGGAGGGACTTCCCTCAAATCTTTGTCCGTTCTCTTCATCACTAGAAGAACTTAACGGAGACGGTACGGAAATATTTGCTAAAGAATTCTATGTAATCACCTTTTGTTTCTTTGAAGGTGATTGCTGGAATTAAATTCCAAACTCTGATAAATTTGTCCTCACAAATTTACATTTTTCACAAATACAACCGGATTTACAAATGCCACTCATTAATTCCTCATTAGTCTAATTCTCATCTGTCATAATAATAGGAATTACCCCCTCGTCTATTATTTTTGGAATTAAAAGGTGTTACTCTCCGGTTTGGGTACAATTGATTCCATATAATTCTTTACTATCTTCTTTGTATCTAGCAGCAATTTTCAAATTCTCATTAATAATAATCTTATTCATTTTATTAATTAATTTGTAGTTAATGTTGCCGAGTTCTCAAAGATTCTATCAGTTTTGGGTAATATCGTCCGACCAGTGTTCGCTGCTATTGTAGTTGCAAGATTAGTGCGGACATCTCTCAGTCCTGCCCCCTCAAGGAAGGTTCCTTGATGTTGGTGAGGGACTCTTGATTTAGGGAATTGGATCTGTGCTCCAGTTCCCCGAATTAAGCCTGAATGCCTTCCACATCCCCCCCCCCAGGCACTGTATAATCCTCCGGGTTTAGCGGTTCCCCCTTGATTATAATAATAATAATAATCTCAGTCCTGCCAAACATAAATAATATTGTATTAATATTGGTAAAATTACCGACAATGTATTAAGTAAATGGACACAGATGGAACGGTAACGTTTTGCTCTCCAGGAGCTTTATCAAGCAAAACGTTGCCGCAGTAAAATGTCACATTACCTGGAGTTTACCTGGAGAGAGTTCCAGGGGTCAACGCCCCCGCGGCCCGGTCTGTGACCAGGCCTCCTGGTGGATCAGAGCCTGATCAACCAGGCTGTTGCTGCTGGCTGCACGCAAACCAACGTACGAGCCACAGCCCGGCTGATCAGGAACTGACTTTAGGTGCTTGTCCAGTGCCAGCTTTAAGACTGCCAGGGGTCTGTTGGTAATCCCCCTTATGTATGCTGGAAGGCAGTTGAACAGTCTCGGGCCCCTGACACTTATTGTATGGTCTCTTAACGTGCTAGTGACACCCCTGCTTTTCATTGGGGGGATGGTGCATCGTCTGCCAAGTCTTTTGCTTTCGTAGTGAGTGATTTTCGTGTACAAGTTCGGTACTAGTCCCTCTAGGATTTTCCAGGTGTATATAATCATGTATCTCTCCCTCCTGCGTTCCAGGGAATACAGGTTTAGGAACCTCAAGCGCTCCCAGTAATTGAGGTGTTTTATCTCCGTTATGCACGCCTTGAAAGTTCTCTGTACATTTTCTAGGTCGGCAATTTCACCTGCCTTGAAAGGTGCTGTTAGTGTGCAGCAATATTCCAGCCTAGATAGAACAAGTGACCCGAAGAGTGTCATCATGGGCTTGGCCTCCCTAGTTTTGAAGGTTCTCATTATCCATCCTGTCATTTTTCTAGCAGATGCGATTGATACAATGTTATGGTCCTTGAAGGTGAGATCCTCCGACATAATCACTCCCAGGTCTTTGACGTTGGTGTTTCGCTCTATTTTGTGGCCAGAATTTGTTTTGTACTCTGATGAAGATTTAATTTCCTCATGTTTACCATATCTGAGTAATTGAAATTTCTCATCGTTGAACTTCATATTGTTTTCTGCAGCCCACTGAAAGATTTGGTTGATGTCCGCCTGGAGCCTTGCAGTGTCTGCAATGGAAGACACTGTCATGCAGATTCGGGTGTCATCTGCAAAGGAAGACACGGTGCTGTGGCTGACATCCTTGTCTATGTCGGATATGAGGATGAGGAACAAGATGGGAGCGAGTACTGTGCCTTGTGGAACAGAGCTTTTCACCGTAGCTGCCTCGGACTTTACTCTGTTGATGACTACTCTCTGTGTTCTGTTAGTGAGGAAATTATAGATCCATCGACCGACTTTTCCTGTTATTCCTTTAGCACGCATTTTGTGCGCTATTACGCCATGGTCACACTTGTCGAAGGCTTTTGCAAAGTCTGTATATATTACATCTGCATTCTTTTTGTCTTCTAGTGCATTTAGGACCTTGTCGTAGTGATCCAATAGCTGAGACAGACAGGAGCGACCTGTTCTAAACCCATGTTGCCCTGGGTTGTGTAACTGATGGGTTTCTAGATGGGTGGTGATCTTGCTTCTTAGGACCCTTTCAAAGATTTTTATGATATGGGATGTTAGTGCTATTGGTCTGTAGTTCTTTGCTGTTGCTTTACTGCCCTCTTTGTGGAGTAGGGCTATGTCTGTTGTTTTTAGTAACTGTGGGACGACCCCCGTGTCCATGCTCCCTCTCCATAGGATGGAAAAGGCTCGTGATAGGGGCTTCTTGCAGTTCTTGATGAACACAGAGTTCCATGAGTCTGGACCTGGGGCAGAGTGCATGGGCATGTAATTTATCGCCTTTTCGAAGTCATTTGGCGTCAGGATAACATCGGATAGGCTTGTGTTAATCAAATTTTGTGGCTCTCTCATAAAAAAATTCATTTTGATCTTCGACTCTCAGTCTGGTTAGCGGCTTGCTAAAAACTGAGTCATATTGGGACTTGAGTAGCTCACTCATTTCCTTGCTGTCATCTGTGTAGGACCCATCTTGTTTAAGTAGGGGCCCAATACTGGACGTTGTTCTCGATTTTCATTTGGCATAGGAGAAGAAATAGTTTGGGTTTCTTTCGATTTCATTTATGGCTTTTAGTTCTTCCCGCGATTCCTGACTCCTAAAGGATTCTTTTAGCTTAAGTTCGATGCTTGCTATTTCTCTGACCAGTGTCTCCCTACGCATTTCAGATATATTGACCTCTTTTAGCCGCTCTGTTATTCTTTTCCGTCGCCGTGTAAAGGGAGCGCCTGTCTCTTTCTATTTTACATCTACTCCTCCTTTTTCTTAGAGGAATAAGCTTTGTGCATACATCGAGTGCCACCAAGTTAATCTGTTCTAGGCATAAGTTGGGGTCTGTGTTGCTTAGTATATCTTCCCAGCTTATATCGGTTAGGACTTGGTTTACTTGGTCCCACTTTATGTTTTTGTTATTGAAGTTGAATTTGGTGAATGCTCCCTCGTGACTAGTCTCATTATGTCGGTCTGGGGCTCCACGCATACATGTCTGAACCTCAATTATGTTGTGATCTGAGTATATTGTTTTGATATGGTGACATTTCTTATCAGATCATCATTGTTAGTGAAGATGAGGTCTAGTGTATTCTCCAGTCTAGTAGGCTCTATTATTTGCTGGTTTAAATTGAATTTTGTGCAGAGATTTAAAAGCTCGTGTGAGTGTGAGTTTTCATCATAGCTGCCTCCTGGTGTTATTACTGCAACAATATTATTTGCTATATTCCTCCATTTTAGGTGCCTTAAGTTGAAATCCCCCAGGAGCAAGATGTTGGGTGCAGGAGCTGGAAGATTTTCCAGACAGTGGTCAATTTTGAACAGCTGTTCCTGGAATTGCTGGGATGTTGCATCCGGAGGCTTGTAAACTACCACAATGACTAGGTTTTGGTTCTCAACCTTTACTGCTAAAACTTCCACTACATCATTTGAGACATTAAGCAGTTCTGTGTAAACAAGTGACTCTGCAATGTACAGGCCAACATCCCCCCCCCTTTTGCCTGTTCACTCTGTCACATCTGTATAGGTTGTAACCTGGGATCCATATTTCGTTGTCCAAGTGATCCTTTATGTGGGTCTCAGTGAAAGCCGCGAACATTGCCTTTGCCTCTGCAAGCAGTCCACGGATGAAAGGTATTTTGTTGTTTGTTGGTGCCTTTATTTGCAAAGAAGAATGTTATCGGACTGGTGGTATTGTTGGTACTGGGGGAGGGGAATTTTTATCCGACATTAGTATCTGTATCTGTTGGTTTGGAGTGGAGGCCATCGACTGTGGTTCCACTCCAGGAATGACTGGATTTGGTGTACGATTTCTGCCATTTCCTGCCAGTTTTTTTTCCTTCCTGGCACTAAAAAACCTCTCCCTCTTGAGCGGCTGTGGCTACCCAGGTTTTCCCATGGCCTGGATGTTTTGTATCTTTTTGTCCCCTTTAGATGGTATGCCTGGCAATTTAAGTTATAGCACAGTCTTTCCTGTACTGAAGAGGTACACAGTTCATGGTGAAAAAGCTTACAGGAAGGGAGTTTGCATTTTCCTGTTGTCATATTGGCATGGCATTTTCTAGTGTGGTCATAGTTGCACGTCCCATCTGTTTTTCCAGATTTTCCATGCCAGCAGATACCAAGTGCATAGTATGTGCACAGGCTTGGTTTCCGTTTGCCTTGGGTTTCTGTGACTGTATTCCCTGTTGGTGCATGTTTCCCTGTCTTACTTCTATCCTCCCTAGCACCAACAATGGAGCTCCCACCAGTTGTTTTTGGTAATATATCCTCACTATTGCTAGTGGAGTCCTCTTGTTTGCTATTTCCTGCGGTATTTCTAGTTTGCAATATTTGTTTTATCTTATCTTTGACTACAGTCGTTTCCCTACTATGGCTCCTGTCCCCTATGAGGTCATTTATATGTATTCCTTCCTGTGTATAATTCCCGACTACCTGGACAAAATCTCCAGCTTCACCATTACTGTCTCCCAGGACAGCACCTCCAGCTTCACCATTACTGTCTCCCAGGACAGCACCTCCAGCTTCACCATTACTGTCTCCCAGGACAGCACCTCCAGCTTCACCATTACTGTCTCCCAGGACAGCACTATCAGCCCCACATTTACTGACTACCAGGACATCACCTCCAGCCTTACAGTTTGTGACTACATGGCCAGTATCAAGGGCAGTACCATTCAGCCCAGACTTTTTATGTTCCCATCTGTTGTAGAAAGCTTCCAGGTTTTCTATGAAAACAGCTTTGATGTTGTCCTCTTTTAATACCCTTGTGATTTTAGTCCACAGATTTTCCTCATTTGGGCATACCCAAAAACACTTCCCTGTTTTAACACTGCTTGTAGCTAGTTCTTGGATATCTGCACAAGGGGCGTGACACCAATTTCCACAAAAATGACAATTTACCCATGTGGAAGCCCGTTTGTTTGACTGACCACAGACTACACACAGCTTCATAATGATTTGAATGGTTGATTTACTGCAATTCTACTAGCAACCTCTTGAACATTCTATTAATAACCTCCTTAAATGAAACTCTAGCTATTTGTATTTCTGTTTCTAACTGTTTTTGTATATTGGACAGCTTACCGTGCACGTTCCTGATTTGCATTTGTGTCCTTTTACTTAATATAAAAATAATATTATTAATAATATACAGTGATTTCAATGCAAGAATACGAAATAAACGACCAGTCATGTTTAACTGAAATATACCATCAATCTACATAAATTTCTGTGCAACAATACAAAGACAACCGTCACTTATAAGAGCATAAGAAAGAAGAAAGACTGTAACAGGCCTACTGGCCTATGTGAGGCGGGTCCAATTCTCCCACCACCTTAAGCCTATGCCTCGACCTAGTGAGGTCAGACATATCACTTAAGGGAGGAGCACGGCATCCGACCTACTTACTTACTTACTTACTTACTTACACAAGCAAGTCAGGTCAAGCTCACACCCACCCACACCCACTCATGTATTTATCCAGCCTATTTTTAAAACTACACAACGTTTTAGCTTCTACGATGGTGCTCGGGAGTTTGTCCCATTCATCCATAACTCTGTTACCAAATCAGTGATTTCCTATATCCTTCCTGAATCTGAATTTTTCCAATTTAAAACCATTGCTGTGAGTCCTGTCTATGTTAGATATTTTTAGTATGCTATTTACATCCCCTTTATTAATTCCTGTTTTCCATTTATACACCTCAATCATATCATCCCTATTTCTACGCCTTTCTAGAGAGTGCAGATTCAGGACCCTCAGTCTATCCTCATTGGGAAGATTTCTGGTACATGGGATCAACTTTGTCATCCTCCTTTGTAAGTTTTCCAGTGCATTTATATCTATTCTGTAATACGGTGACCAAAACTGCGCAACATAATCTAAATGAGACCTAACCAAGGATATATAGAGTTGAAGAACAACCTATTATTTATATTTCTTGCTATGAAGCCAAGGACTCTGTTAGCTTTATTACGAACACTTTACTAACAAGCACTAAATCCTTTTTGTAATCCGTAATATTAAGATATACATTATTTAGTTTATACGTGGCATAGTCATTTTCCTGTCCAACATTTAGAACTTTGCATTTGTGTATATTAAACTGCATCTGCCACTTCTCTGACCACTGAATCAGTCTATTCATATCATCCTGGAGTGCTCTAAAGTCCTCATTAGAATGAATTGGACGGCCTATTTTGGTGTCATCAGCAAATTTGCTTATGTCACTATTTATTCCCTCATCTATGTCGTTTATGTAAATTGTGAACAAGGGGCCCAACACTGACCCCTGTGGAACACCACTTGTGACGTGCCCCCGTTCTGATTTCTCCCCATTTATGCAAACTCTCTGCTGCCTATTTGTCAGCCATGCCTCTACCCAGGAAAAAATTTCTCCTCTTATTCCGTGTGCCTTAAGTTTCCTCAATAGCCTCTGATGTGGAACTCTATCGAAAAATCTTACTGAAGTCCATATACACAATATCATATTCAATACCATGATCTACCTCCTCAAACACCTTAGTGAAGAAAGTTAGTAAATTCGTAAGACAGGAACGCCCCTTTGTAAAACCGTGTTGAGATTCATTAATCAATCTGTGCCTGTCAAAATGGCTACGAATTGCTTCAGCAATTATTGATTCCATAAATTTTCCCACTATGGAGGTAAGGCTTATAGTTCGTAGCCAAGGACCTGTCACCTGCCTAGTAAATAGGTATTACATTTGCCATTTTCCACTTATCAGGCACTATGCCAGTTTGTAGTGATATGTTGAAAAGATTAGCCAAAGGTATGCTAAGTTCCTCTTTACATTCCTTTAACACCCTTGCAAACAGTTCATCAGGACCTGGGGATTTGTTAGGTTTTAATTTCTCTATTTGTCTGAGGACCATGTCACTAGCCCCAGTGGAAATAAGTCAGTCTGTCTGACTTTTCTGGGTTATCCCAGGTTCTCTACACATATACTGCTATGTATGACAATGTATGTAACTGTATTTGTGTATACCTGAATAAACTTACTTATTTACTTACTAGTTACCCTAATCGTGCATAGTTTATTATCGTCCTGTTCTACATAATATATTATTTCTGGAATTTCGCTAGTATCTTCCTGAGTAAAAACTGAGAGGAAGTAAGAACTGAAAATTTCACACATATCCTTATTACTGTCAGTGATCTGACCTGAGTTACACTTAAGTGGCTCTATCTTGTCCCTAATCTTACTTCTGTATACCTGAAAGAACATTTTTGGGTTAGTCTTCGAATCTCTTGCGACTTTAGCCTCATAATCCCTTTTTGTTTTTCTTATTCCCTCTCTTATTTCTCTCTTTATCTAGATATATTGATTTGTTAACTGCCCTTTCCCTCTTTTGATACGCCTATATATGCCTCTCTTTTGACCAATGAGATATTTTAATCTATTGTTTATACATTTGGGATCATTTTTGTTAGATCTTATTTTCATACTCGGAACAAAAGCCAGCACTATGCTCTGAAATACGTCATGTTGACATTCAATCCTCCCTACCTGACACATTGTAAGGTTGTCCCAATTTAGCCCACCCAGGTAATTTCTCATACCCATGAAGTCGGCCAAGTGGAAATCTGGGACAGCGACTTGGTTGAAGTTATCTGGGTAATTCCATGATATATTGAAACTAAGTGATTTGTGATCACTTTCCCCAAGCTCATCACTAATGTCAAGATTATTAACTAGTGATTCTTTGTTGGCAAGAACTAAGTCAGATTGTTTCCTCTAGCTGGTTCTCTCACAAACTGGTTTAAAAAGCAGTCTTGAACCGTATCAAGAAAGTCACTAGACTCAAGATTTCCTGTCACAGTGTTCCAGTCAATTTGTCTAAAGTTCTCCCATATTAGAAATCCCCCTTATGTCACCCGTGTCAGCGTGCCTCGTTGTGCTCCGGGTTTTCTCGTGTTTTCACGGTCGCTCTTACGTGCTAGAACTTTAATTTGTGTCATCAATCCTATACGATACATCCCTCTAGCGCCTGGAACCAATCTTGGGCGGAAAACATTATATACTGAGTCAAAAAAGGAGAATTAGTGCGCACTACCTAGCAGAGTTTACTGCCAGAGGGGAATCGTAGGCCTGTGTCCCGTGTGAAAAAAATAATAATAATTGAACTTTTCGTGTCAGAGGAAAGAAAGTCTCCCTGATAACATTGAGTATACATAGTGTATAGTGTATACTACAGTGGCTCCCTAGTATATTGATGATAAAGGGTAAAGTGTCATTTGAAAACAGGTGAATTTGTAAATGAAGTGATAAGCCTATAGAGGCAGGTGCCAGAAGTCGCCAGAAACTTACCACAGGTCAGCTGTTTTTAATAATCTTCCAGGCTTGCTAGTGTACTCGCATATAATCTAGTGATACCAGTGAATAGCAGAATACAGTGTTGTAGTAGCAACTAACCAGTATTATAATGGTACTTAGTGGAGTGGAGGGACTTTCATTAGTTTCTTTTTTCTTGAAATACCAGACGTATACTGCGAATTTCATATAACCTGTAGTTACCAGCGGTCGCAATATACACAACGAGAAGCAATTATTACTACAGAAAAAGCGTCCTTCCTCCAAAATTTCCACCAGTCAACTATAGTGATAATATAGCATTTATTGTGGTGGAGACGGAAAAAAAATAGAAAAGCTAGATACAGCGATTGATAAACAAGGGTTGAGGTCGACCGTTCGTCATTGTAGGAGTTGCTAGCAGTCACCGGTTTCTTCAACACGCAAGTTATACTTTTGTATCAATCAAATCACTTATTACTCGGGTAGATAATTTCCAGTAGATCCTTCATGTGTTAGCTCAAATCACCGACCAGTATGTTTTAAATAAGTGACCCACTGATCAGATCAGATCGACTGGTCCGAACCCTTGACTGGTCCGAACCCTTGACTGGTTTCAAACGGTTTCGTTGGACAATAAAGCAGACAGTAAACGGATGGGGTTGTAGGCGCCCTTATAAACACAAACATTAAATATAAATCAGGAACGTGCACGGTAAGCTGTCCAATATACAAAAACAGTTAGAAACAGAAATACAAATAGCTAGAGCTTCATTTAAGGAGGTTATTAATAGAATATTCAAGAGGTTGCTAGAAGAATTGCAGTAAATCAACCATTCAAATCATTATGAAGCTGTGTGTAGTCTGTGGTCAGTCAAACAAACGGGCTTCCACATGGGTAAATTGTCATTTTCGTGGAAATTGGTGTCACGCCCCTTGTGCAGATATCCAAGAACTAGCTACAAGCAGTATTAAAACAAAGAAGTGTTTTTGGGTATGCCCAAATGAGATAAATCTGTGGACTAAAATCACAAGGGTATTAAAAGAGGATAACATCAAAGCTGCTTTCATAGACAACCTGGAAGCTTTCTACAACAGATGGGAACATAAAAAGTCTGGGCTGAATGGTACTGCCCTTGATACTGGCCATGTAGTCAGAAACTGTAAGGCTGGAGATGAAGTCCTGGTAGTCAGTAAATGTGGGGCTGATAGTGCTGTCCTGGGAGACAGTAATGGTGAAGCTGGAGGTGCTGTCCTGGGAGACAGTAATGGTGAAGCTGGAGGTGCTGTCCTGGGAGACAGTAATGGTGAAGCTGGAGATGCTGTCCTGGGAGACAGTAATGGTGAAGCTGGAGATTTTGTCCAGGTAGTCGGGAATTATGTGCAGGAAGGAATACATATAAATGACCTCATAGGGGACAGGAGCCATAGTAGGGAAACAAGTGTAGTCAAAGATAAGATAAAACCAATATTGCAAACTAGAAATACCGCAGGAAATAGCAAACAAGAGGACTCCACTAGCAATAGTGAGGATATATTACCAAAAACAACTGGTAGGAGCTCCATTGTTGGTGCTAGGGAGGATAGAAGTAAGACAGGGAAACATGCACCAACAGGGAATACAGTCACAGAAACCCAAGGCAAACGGAAACCAAGCCTGTGCACATACTATGCACTTGGTATCTGCTGGCATGGGAAATCTGGAAAAACAGATGGGACGTGCAACTATGACCACCCTAGAAAATGCCATGCCCATATGACAACAGGAAAATGCAAACTCCCTTCCTGTAAGCTTTTTCACCCTGAACTGTGTACCTCTTCAGTACAGGAAAGACTGTGCTATAACTTAAATTGCCAGGCATACCATCTAAAGGGGACAAAAAGATACAAAACATCCAGGCCATGGGAAAACCTGGGTAGCCACAGCCACTCAAGAGGGAGAGGTTTTTTAGTGCCAGGAAGGAAAAAAAACTGGCAGGAAATGGCAGAAATCGTACACCAAATCCAGTCATTCCTGGAGTGGAACCACAGTCGATGGCCTCCACTCCAAACCAACAGATACAGATACTAATGCCGGAAAAAAATATCCCCCCAGTACCAACAATACCACCAGTCCGATAACATTCTTCTTTGCAAATATACAGGGTCTAAAGCCAGCAACAAACAACAAAATACCTTTCATCCGTGGACTGCTTGCAGAGGCAAAGGCAATGTTCGCGGCTTTCACTGAGACCCACATAAAGGATCACTTGGACAACGAAATATGGATCCCAAGTTACAACCTATACAGATGTGACAGAGTGAACAGGCAAAAAGGGGGGGGGGGTTGGCCTGTACATTGCAGAGTCACTTGTTTGCACAGAACTGCCTAATGTCTCAAATGAGGTAGTGGAAGTTTTAGCAGTAAAGGTCGAGAGCCAAAACCTAGTCATTGTGGTAGTCTACAAGCCTCCGGATGCAACATCCCAGCAATTCCAGGAACAGCTGTTAAAAATTGACCACTGTCTGGAAAATCTTCCAGCTCCTTCACCAAACATCTTGCTCCTGGGGGATTTCAACTTAAGGCACCTAAAATGGAGGAATATAGCAAATAATATTGTTGCAGTAATAACACCAGGAGGCAGCTATGATGAAAACTCACACTCACACGAGCTTTTAAATCTCTGCACAAAATTCAATTTAAACCAGCAAATAATAGAGCCTACTAGACTGGAGAATACACTAGACCTCATCTTCACTAACAATGATGATCTGATAAGAAATGTCACCATATCAAAAACAATATACTCAGATCACAACATAATTGAGGTTCAGACATGTATGCATGGAGCCCCAGACCGACATAATGAGACTAGTCACGAGGGAGCATTCACCAAATTCAACTTCAATAACAAAAACATAAAGTGGGACCAAGTAAACCAAGTCCTAACCGATATAAGCTGGGAAGATATACTAAGCAACACAGACCCCAACTTATGCCTAGAACAGATTAACTCGGTGGCACTCGATGTATGCACAAGGCTTATTCCTCTAAGAAAAAGGAGGAGTAGATGTAAAATAGAAAGAGACAGGCGCTTCCTTTACAGGAGACGGAAAAGAATAACAGAGCGGCTAAAAGAGGTCAATATATCTGAAATGCGTAGGGAGACACTGGTCAGAGAAATAGCAAGCATCGAACTTAAGCTAAAAGAATCCTTTAGGAGTCAGGAATCGCGGGAAGAACTAAAAGCCATAAATGAAATCGAAAGAAACCCATAGTATTTCTTCTCCTATGCCAAATGAAAATCGAGAACTACGTCCAGTATTGGGCCCCTACTTAAACAAGATGGGTCCTACACAGATGACAGCAAGGAAATGAGTGAGCTACTCAAGTCCCAATATGACTCAGTTTTTAGCAAGCCGCTAACCAGACTGAGAGTCGAAGATCAAAATGAATTTTTTTATGAGAGAGCCACAAAATTTGATTAACACAAGCCTATCCGATGTTATCCTTACGCCAAATGACTTCGAAAAGGCGATAAATGACATGCCCATGCACTCTGCCCCAGGTCCAGACTCATGGAACTCTGTGTTCATCAAGAACTGCAAGAAGCCCCTATCACGAGCCTTTTCCATCCTATGGAGAGGGAGCATGGACACGGGGGTCGTCCCACAGTTACTAAAGCAACAGACATAGCCCCACTCCACAAAGGGGGCAGTAAAGCAACAGCAAAGAACTACAGACCAATAGCACTAACATCCCATATCATAAAAATCTTTGAAAGGGTCCTAAGAAGCAAGATCACCACCCATCTAGAAACCCATCAGTTACACAACCCAGGGCAACATGGGTTTAGAACAGGTCGCTCCTGTCTGTCTCAACTATTGGATCACTACGACAAGGTCCTAAATGCACTAGAAGACAAAAAGAATGCAGATGTAATATATACAGACTTTGCAAAAGCCTTCGACAAGTGTGACCATGGCGTAATAGCGCACAAAATGCGTGCTAAAGGAATAACAGGAAAAGTCGGTCGATGGATCTATAATTTCCTCACTAACAGAACACAGAGAGTAGTCGTCAACAGAGTAAAGTCCGAGGCAGCTACGGTGAAAAGCTCTGTTCCACAAGGCACAGTACTCGCTCCCATCTTGTTCCTCATCCTCATATCCGACATAGACAAGGATGTCAGCCACAGCACCGTGTCTTCCTTTGCAGATGACACCCGAATCTGCATGACAGTGTCTTCCATTGCAGACACTGCAAGGCTCCAGGCGGACATCAACCAAATCTTTCAGTGGGCTGCAGAAAACAATATGAAGTTCAACGATGAGAAATTTCAATTACTCAGATATGGTAAACATGAGGAAATTAAATCTTCATCAGAGTACAAAACAAATTCTGGCCACAAAATAGAGCGAAACACCAACGTCAAAGACCTGGGAGTGATCATGTCGGAGGATCTCACCTTCAAGGACCATAACATTGTATCAATCGCATCTGCTAGAAAAATGACAGGATGGATAATGAGAACCTTCAAAACTAGGGAGCCCAAGTTCATGATGACACTCTTCAGGTCACTTGTTCTATCTTAGCTGGAGTATTGCTGCACACTGACGGCACCTTTCAAGGCAGGTGAAGTTGCCGACCTGGAAAATGTACAGAGGACTTTCACGGCGCGCATAATTACTGGGAGCGCTTGAGGTTCCTAAACCTGTATTCCCTGGAACGCAGGAGGGAGCGATACATGATTATATACACCTGGAAAATCCTAGAGGGGCTCTGGTGGCCTGGTGGTTAACGCTCTCGCTTCACATTGGACGTGTTTCTTTCCACCTGTTGTCTATGTTCCCCATCAGTAAAATGGGTACCTGGGTGTTAGTCGACTGGTGTGGGTCGCATCCTGGGACACTGACCTAAGGAGGCCTGGTCACAGACCGGGCCGCGGGGGCGTTGACCCCCGAAACTCTCTCCAGGTAAACTCCAGGTAAACTCCAGGTACCGAACTTGCACACGAAAATCACTCACTACGAAAGCAAAAGACTTGGCAGACGATGCAACATCCCCCCAATGAAAAGCAGGGGTGTCACTAGCACGTTAAGAGACCATACAATAAGTGTCAGGGGCCCGAGACTGTTCAACTGCCTCCCAGCACACATAAGGGGGATTACCAACAGTCCCCTGGCAGTCTTCAAGCTGGCAATGGACAAGCACCTAAAGTCAGTTCCTGATCAGCCGGGCTGTGGCTCGTACTTTGGTTTGCGTGCAGCCAGTAGCAACAGCCTGGTTGATCAGGCTCTGATCCACCAGGAGGCCTGGTCACAGATCGGGCCGCGGGGGCGTTGACCCCCGGAACTCACTCCAGTTAACACAACATTTTCATATCTAGATGCCTTATGAATTTCGTCCCATAACAGCTTACTGCACTCCCTATCAAGGTTTGTGGGGCCTATAAATCACACCAAAAATTAATTTTTCACGACCTTTGAGAAACTGTAACCAAACAGATTCTGTGTCAGATATTTCTAATCTTACATCTTGTCTAACACAACAGTTTAAATTATCTCTGACATACATCGCCACTCCACCACCCTTCCTGTTGACCCTGTCAGTGTGGAATAGTTTATAACCCTGCATGTTGCATTCAGAAGGCATTTCTCTATCTTTCAGGTTGAACCAGGTCTCAGTTATAACAATAATATCTATATTACCTGCACTTGCAAGTAATCTTAGCTCATAAAAGCAAAAGACTCGGAGGAGATGCAACATTCCCCCATCGCAAAGCAGGGGCTGCCATGAGTGCACTGAGAGACAACACAGTAAGTGTCAGGGGCCCAAGACTTTTCAACTGCCAATGGATCCCTGGTTGTCTTCAAGAAGGCACTGGACAGTTTCCTACGTCAGTTTGCAAGCGTACAGCAGTAACAACCTGGTTGATCAGGCCATGATCCACCATGAGGCATGGTCTCAGACCGATCCGCGGGGTCACAGACCCACCAAACCCTCTCTAGGTAAACTCTACGTTAAGTCTAAAGAGGAAATTTCAGTGTAACAATAAACTGTGACCAACATTTTCACCACAAAACTGAAACAAGGCGGGGATGGTAGGCGCAGCATGGTGACTGGAGTCACCACACCATGGTGACTGCAGTCACCATATCATGGTGATTGGAGTCACCACACCATGGTGACTGGAGTCACCACTTCATGGTGACTGGAGTCACCACATCATTGTGACTGGAGTCACCACATCATTGTGACTGGAGTCACCACACCATGGTGACTGGAGTCACCACATCATGATGACCGGAGTCACCACACCATAGTGACTGGAGTCACCACACCATGGTGACTGCAGTCACCACACCATAGTGACTGGAGTCACCACATCATGGTGACTGCAGTCACCACACCATAGTGACTGGAGTCACCACACCATGGTGACTGCAGTCACCACACCATGGTGACTGGAGTCACCACATCATGGTGACTGCAGTCACCACACCATAGTGACTGGAGTCACCACACCATGGTGACTGCAGTCACCACACCATGGTGACTGGAGTCACCACACCATGGTGACTGCAGTCACCACACCATGGTGACTGGAGTCACCACATCATGGTGACTGCAGTCACCACACCATAGTGACTGGAGTCACCACACCATGGTGACTGCAGTCACCACACCATTGTGACTGGAGTCACCACATCATGGTGACTGCAGTCACCACACCATAGTGACTGGAGTCACCACACCATGGTGACTGCAGTCACCACACCATAGTGACTGGAGTCACCACACCATGGTGACTGCAGTCACCACACCATAGTGACTGGAGTCACCACATCATGGTGATTGGAGTCACCACACCATGGTGACTGGAGTCACCACATCATGGTGATTGGAGTCACCACATCATGGGTGAATGGGTGACTGGAGTCACCATATCATGGTGACTGGACTCACCACATCATGGTGACTGGAGTCACCACATCATGGGTGACTGGAGTCACCACATCATGGGTGACTGGAGTCACCACATCATGGGTGACTGGAGTCACCACATCATGGGTGACTGGAGTCACCACATCATGGGTGACTGGACTCAAATAAATTTACCTTAATTTATGCATTTTAACATAAATGTTCACCCCAGTGACCCATACGTGTTTCGTAAGACTTTTCATATATTTATAATACATTTTGGTTTGTCTTTTATTCTATTATATATATTTCTATCTCGTCCAATGCATGACAACCTAGATAACTTGCATACTCTGCAGGGCTGTATTTATCTCTTTACCATTCATGATTCTACTTTCTCGATTGAAAGGTTTTGGCTCTATTGGTGTTTATTTTTATAATTTGTTATGCCTCGCTAAACAAGTGTCTTATCTGTTCTTTGGGTCTACCGAAAGTCAGGTTGTAGGTGGCGTTTTCTTCACTCAGTGCTTTTAAAAATGGCTGAGACAGCAGACCAGGTCAGGCAGTCAACAACACCACACAGACCCGATAAATGGAACTGAAGGGGATTTGGACGGATAAAACCATTGATTAAAACTTTCTGGTCCTGTCAGAATGGAAATGAGTTAGAAGTGTAATAGGTGAAACTGGACTGTGAAGTGAGGCGGGAAGGGGGAGGGGGGGGTGAAATAAGGGGATAAGTGAAAGGGGTTAGTGGAGTATAGGGATAAGCGAGGAGTGAAGAGGGTTTTGAAGTAGATACCAGGAAATTTACTAATAATCAGTGGTGATTGCTAGAGCAGCTACTGGGGTTTTCTAGGTGACTGGAAAAGAGAAATAAATATTGTTGTGTATGATTAAAAGAGTGAAGAGTGAAAATGGCAGGCGTTAGGAGGGTACAGGCTGCCTTAATTATATTTATCTTCATCCTGCAATTCCATGAAGAAGGAATTCAGTCATGGGAGCTGGAAAAGGTGAATGGAGTAACAGCGCCCTGGACAGTAAAAGCCCAACAGTTGCCATCCTACCAACAACGTAAATGTCACTATCGTCGCAAGGTATGGCAACACCGCATACCCAAACAAAAACAGTGGCACACAGCTCTCATTGTAGCGCTCTTAAGTGGTGATATCCAAATTAATCCAGGACCTCAAACTATTGTGCAGAGGCAAAACAGACAGAATGACGGTGATAATGACGGTCTAGTAGCTAGGAATGATAACCTTAATTCCATATCTAATACATACATAGGTCAATGTAAAACAATACAGCCAATATTATTATCTCAAACACCACCGAACATGTGTATACACTGTACTAAAGTACGCAAGAAAAACAGAAAAGGCACCTTATGTAAAATGTGTAAGGGGTGGGTGCATGGCAAAACTTGACATATCCAAGTTTTAGTATGAATGGAAACATAAGTATTGAGCTCTACTTCCCTTGTGAAATGTACGGTGCTCCTGCAAATGTATTGGTTGTACGAAAGTTTACCTCATAGTTAAAAATATTTCACTTACCAAACTTTTTATGAAGAGTTTTAAGTGCTTTCAAACCGATTTTGCATTTTCCGTCTCCTGCAGGTATTTTCTTGCCTACGCCCTTAACAGCTGCTGTACCGAGTTTCTGCCAAATTCTATTTCCCCTTTAGCATCACTTAGCACCTTTTGTCCATACTAAACTGCACCTGGGGTAATACTAATTAACAAGGGATAGTCTTCCAAGGTAACCCTTCAAGAAGTAAAAACAATCATCCACCTCTCCCACTTGCTTTATACAATGTAATATCTTCTATTCCACCTCCTTTTATTCTCAAAGTGTAAAAACATGTAAAAGCTGCCAATTGACTGCTTGTACATTGTTAGTAATTTAAAAATTTCCTCATCTTTTCAAATTGACTTCAGTCTCAGAGTACACATGAAGACGTTGCTGTCTGAACTCACCAAATTTCCCAATGTGTGCCTGGCTGGCAGTGTCCCAGAGGCCATTAGACCCCTTGCCTTTGGTGCCTCATTGTGTGCCCTCCGGAAAAAGGATGGAGGAATTAGGACAATTGCAGTGGGCAACACCCTTCGGCGCCTAGTCGCCAAGGCTGCAATAAGAATGGTGAGTCAAGAGGCTGCTGCAATGTTGTAACCAACTCAGCTCGGTTTTGGTGTTCAACAAGGCTGTGAAGCAGCGATGAAAAAGCCTTGATCAAATTAGACTTTGCCAACGCTTTCATCTCAGTCAGAAGGGATGCTGTTCTCTAAGCAGTTTCTAGACTCTTCTCTTCCAGCCATCCCTTCATAGAATCGTGTTAGTGTGACTTCTAAACTATTGTTTGGGGATCATGAAATTGATCCCCGTTTCCATTCTGTTTGGTCATAAAGGAAGTCACAGAAGCACTCTCCATTGAGTTCAATATCTGGTTCTTCGATGATGGTACGCTAGCTGGCACTACAGAATCTCTCCTAAAGGACATCAGAAAAATTGAAGACATAGGAGAAAGTCTGGGCCTATCTTTTAACCCCACCAAATGTGAAATAGTTTCTACCAATCAACAGATGATCCAGAATATTAGTTCTGTTTTACCAGGAGCACGAGCCATTGATGATGCTCCTCTTGGATCCAATGCCATCGATCTGATCCTAGAAAAGAAAAGTCTCAGACCTCCGGACGATGGAAGGCAGGATGCAAGACATAGATACACACGATGCCTTCTACCTACTCACCAGGTGCCTGTCAATCCCAAAACTTATATACTTTCTGAGATGCTCCCCAGCCTTCAGCAGTCTGAACTCAAGAAATATGACTCCTTAAGACTATGCTAGAGAGTGTATTGAATCTTTCCCTCGAAGATGGACAGTGGTTGCAAGTCTCACTTCCAGTCAGGCTCAGGGGGCTGGGAGTGCGCAGATCCGCCCAGGTTGCCCTACCAGCTTTTCTATCCTCTTCCAAAGCATCAAATGAGTTAATAAGACAAATTCTTTCGGACAACCTCAGCGACTCAGCAGGGATACAGGACTCTAGCTATGCCAGTACCATCACTGAATGGGAGACTCTTGCTGCTCCAGCACTAAACCCTAGTGCAGCACTGGCCTACAGTCAAGCTGGGATGGCCCCATCGCTGAAAAGTGTTTGCCAACATGCTTGGGGCTGTAATATCAGACAGGGAGACTGGCCATCTCCAAGCTGTGAGTGCATCTAACTCTGGGGACTTCCTCCAAACAGTTCCCATTTCAGCAATGGGAACGTGCCTCGATCCTAAGTCCCTCCGCATTGCAGTGGCTCTGTGCCTTGCTACCCAATTCACATGGAATATATGTGTATTTGTGGCGATGCGCAAGCAGACCAATATGGTCTACACGATCTTAACTGTTTCAAAACCAAGGGCTGGCATGCAAGACACATTGAGGTCAACGACATCATAAAGAGAACCCTTGCTACAACTGGATGTCCAGCCGAGAGGGAGCCCCAATTGTAGACAGCCTGTACTGTCTGCACAGACAGCCCATGCTGTCTGCCAGCTTAGTTCATATTTCGCACCATGCTGGTGCTGCCACCTATAGGCCTTGCCACTTCAGTATGCCCAGACTTGCCTCGCTCTCACTCTCACAGCGGCCTAGCAGCAAGACACAAGTACTCCCAGCTCTCTCTCGTGGGATGGCCCTGCCCGGGCCATGGGCACAACACAAGCCTGTGTACCCACCACGACTTAACAATAAAGTAAGAAGCCTCCGAAGAACGTATCATTTCAACTACCCGCTTGCAGCACCTACCATACAAACCCGTTAAATGGTAGCAGCTGTGGTCGCAGCAGTGTGTTTGCCCAAAGCGAGGAAGGAAGAGGTATGAAGTCATCTTCACTTCATCATCCCATGCAAGAAGCATCCGTCTCTCAACGAGTTATCCTGATGTCGTGTCTGCACGTTTGAGCATTCAGACACAGGTACAAGCAGGATCCAGGCCGAAATTTGCCGAAATTCTCCGAGAATTGTAAGTGGCGTCACAGTGACCCCACGCTACAGCGTCCCACGCTACAGTGTCCCACGCTGTTTCTCAAGTCACGTGTTCAGCGTCACTTGTATGTTGCTGCTATTGTTGTTCAGCTCAGCACAGCTGTTTCAGCAAGCCAGAGGTGAGTTTTGTGGTGAATTCTGCATCCAGTGTGAGCTTCTCCACGTGTTTGTGGGAGGAGGAGGAGGAATGGCCAGATGCTCGCCCTGCCATGCACTCACCCACGCTCCTTGCCACCACACTACCATACACTCACCACTGCCCACTCCCTCTGCTGTGTTTTCTGCTGTTTTTCGTGTGATTCATTGCCATAGCTGTGTATCCGAGTGCCCGAGGCAACTCGAAGCTACGTGGATCAGCATGCCACGTAGATCACGACACCATGTGGATCACGACGCCACGTGGATGTGGGCGATGTCATGTAGACCTACGAGCTACGTGAGTTACCAAATGTCCCAGGCCTCATGCTATGGTCTGCTGCCCGCATCACATTGACGTCACCGACGATGCTGCCCGACTTCATGACGTCACAATGTCTGCATGACGTCACCTCGAGATGTCTACCGACGTAACAGTGCTGCTGACGTCACCTCGCGACATCACGCCTGACATCACATGATGTCACCATCGAGTGTTCAGTAATTATTTCAGTATTGTCGAGAAGATTGAGAGAAAATATATGTCGTGTGTTAATTCCTCTCAGTCAGTGTTCTCACATGTTGTTGTACCGCGGTGTGTTTTTAAAGTTTCCGTGTGTCCAGTGAGGTCTGAGCCAGACCTGAGTAGCACCACTGTGCTAAGTCACCCGTGTGACCAGTGTGTTTGACAGCTATCAGACAGCCCTGAGTGACCGAGCCCTCTTGTACAGAAAGCTTTTATGCTCATCGCTCGTGTTGTTCTGCAGAATCGTACCTGCTACGATTCCCATCGAGATTTGTTTCACTTCACCTCCAAACCGTCAGAGTGCAGTTATATGTAGAGAAACAAGTCTGGGGACGCTTAGACTAACCTCTGCTATAACTCCAACTGCCGAATGATACTCGCCAAGCCGCAGTTAGCCCTGTCGGCAGGCGCTGTGTCAGCCTCGTGTCACAAGCTTCAGTGAGCAGCCTGCACAAAGAAGATGTCACTTTGACTGCTAGCTCTCTCACTGCAGTCTGGTGTATGATGTTACGACTCCCAGATGTTTCGCCCAGTCGTCTCTGCCACGACTCGCTCCACAACTCGCTCCACGCTCGCCGGCAGTGACAGCCCAGCGACAGTACCAGTCGAGAAGTGTCCTCCTGAGTTGCTTGCCAGAAGTCCTGCCCAGTTGCCGAGTTTTGTCGATGCCTCACTCGAGGCACCAGCATGTCGTGCCCCAGGTTGAGTGAAAACCTGCAGCGACTCCTACGATGTCTGCTTCACCGTTCCAGAGGAGACCGTACCCTGTTACATCACAGCTCAGCCGCAGCGATGTCTCCCGTGTTGTAGTATCTGTCCAGACGCAGGAAGGCGTGCAGTGATGCCCTTCGACGCACACTGCCTTTGACCACGATGTTTAGCACACCCCACATGTTTTTTTCTTCCCTCCCTGTAGGAAGTTTTTTTTTCCATGTCCATATGTATATATATGTTTTTATTTTGTGTTCTGTGCCCTGTTCCTACGATAGGTGGCCGAGCATATGTAGACAGCCTGTACTGTCTGCACAGACAGCCCATGCTGTCTGCCAGCTTAGTTCATATTTCACACCATGCTGGTGCTGCCACCTATAGGCCTTGCCACTTCAGTATGCCCAGACTTGCCTCGCTCTCACTCTCACAGCGGCCTAGCTGCAAGACACAAGGCCTCCCAGCTCTCTCTCGTGGGATGGCCCTGCCCAGGCCATGGGCTCAAACACACAAGCCTGTGTACCCACCACGACTTAACAATAAAGTAAGAAGCCTCCGAAGACATATCATTAACCACCTGCTTGCAGCACCTACCAAACAAACCCATTATACAATCACTAGCAGCCAACAATACCTCAACCCAGCAAACCACCCCAGTGGGATCACCATCTATCCTTGGAAGAATAGCAAGCTATTAGCATGGGACTATATCTTTGTGTCCACACTAACTGACACTTATATCCATCACAGTTTCGGGCGACAAGGAGGAGCTGCTGACCACAGGGAGGAGTACAAGGTCGACAAGTGCAGGGACACAAGCCAACAGTATCAATTTGTCCCAGTGGGATCAGAAACCTTGGGATCATGGGGAAAAAAATCCACACAATTCCTGAAAGAACTGGGTTCCAGACTCATCGACATCACCAGGGACCCAAGAGCAGCCGCTTTCATGTTCCAGCGCCTCAGTGTGGCCATGCAGAGGGGAAATGTATGCTGCATACTGGGCTCACGTCTGGCTTCAGAGGAGCTGGAAGAGATTATAACCTTTATTATTAATTTGGACATGATACATAGATGTACAAAGAAATACAGTGGTTAAGTGGTTAAGTGTAGCCTGCCCATAATGCAGAGCATTATGGGCAGGCTTAAAATTAACTTAAGATTAACTAAGCAATGATAAGTATGGATGTTTTGTACGGTGAGTAGGTTCAGAGTTTTGAATATTGGTGGAGTGTGCTGCCTGTAGTGGGAATTTATTATCATACTGACTGCAGCCTTTTGTTGGGTAATTAATGGTCTGAGATGGTTTATTGTTGTTGAGCCCCATGCACAAATTCCATAGGTGAGATAGGGGTAAATTAGTGAGTGATATAGGGCCAGAAGAGCTGAATGTGGAACATAGTACCATATCTTCGATAGTATGCCTATGGTCTTGGAAATTTTCTTGGAAATTTGTTGTACATGTGTTTGAAATTTGAGTCTACTATCAAGGTGGATTCCTAAGAATTTTCCCTCTGTGAGCTTTATGATAGGTGATCCGTTTATCACTATGTTAAGAGGGACATCTGTAGCTCTGTTACCAAACTGAATGAAGTAGGCTTTGTCAATGTTGAGGGTAAGTTTGTTAGTCATCATCCAGTTAGATATTTTCAGTGTGAAGGCTTACTCAGTCCTGTAACAACTTCAGACAGTATTACCAAGGCTGGCTCCTCCTCAGGAAAATTAATGAATAGAAAAAGAAATAATAATAATTCACAAAGATAAACACTTTATTATTTAGTAATGCAAACATAAAACATTTAAACATGAAGGTGTATCCTATTTGAAAGAAAAATGAAAAATTAAAAGAAAAAATGACATTTGAATTCTACGCTAATATGTATAGTTATATTGGGGTGTCTGGTGGAGGTTGACACCGTCTTGTAGAAATTGTAGCCGTTACTGATGATGTGGGGGGGTCACAGGTGTTGGTGACAACCCAACGACTAGTTCTTCACAGAGTCTATAACCTTGAACAGTCAGTCCAGATGACAGGAAAGCAGGTTCTTTACCACTACAAATATGAAGGGTTGTTGTCTGCTGTCGCCTACAGTTAATCAGGAAGGTAGATCAAAAAGTGACGTCTCTGGACTTTTGCAAAAGTCCTTCTCCTTCAACACTTCTCGTTGGTTGGCAGGTGACCCGATCTGTCATTCCAAGCTGGAAAGAGAGACAGGTTATCCACTGCTTAAGAAATCACTCTCCATGATAAGTACAATACCTAAAAGACGTGGTGATTATTACAACATCTAACATGGAGATCAAGGCTGAAAGGACTAAGTTTATTATTGGTCAAAAGTAAAGCTTTCAACCAATAAGTCTACTAGAATAGGAGCAGACTCACAGCTCCCAGTTGTGCTGGGAGCTGTGAGTCGAGTGATTACTGTTTGACCGGAGCCCCACACGTCACCTCTCGGGGTGGGGAGAAAGGGGGGGGGATAGCGGGAGCTAGACTTACCCTACCTTAACAAGCAGCCGGCAATCAAACTATCGTTACCATATACTCGTTTGCTACTTCTATCTGTTGAACTTTTCCCTCACATTTTATAATTTGGTATTTACAGTATTGGCTAGCATGACTGGGCTCGGGCGAGAGAAGATGTATGTTGTGTCATCTGCAAATGGCGTAGGTTTGAGTAGTTGCGATGCATTTGGTAGGTCGTTTATGTAAACGAGAAAGAGAATAGGGCCAAGGACACTTCCCTTTGATATATTGTACCTATGTATTCATCTTTGTGTTTCCTATCAATGTATTCAGTCTATTAATAAAGTTAACATGTAGTATAAAAATATAGGGGGTGGTAGAAGAAAATATTGAAACAGCTCCGGGGAGAACTTTGAGTTTTCCCTGAGGTACGTTTATTGTCTTCTCTGAGGATGAGGGTCCCTAGTAAAGTTCTAGAGGTGGTACCTACCTAGATATATATATATAGATATATATATATATATATATATATATATATATATATATATATATATATATATATATATATATATATATATATATATATATATAGAGAGAGAGAGAGAGAGAGAGAGAGAGAGATTGCTTGACAGAATGAATAATTATGAAAATTGTGGATCCTGTCAAAATTTTGTACTATTTTGTAAGTTTTACTGAAAACTTTGCGTAATGCTTACATACATTTTTCCTAACTAAATATTTCTATTGCTTCCTCAGGATACATTGAAAAAATAAATATATTCCAAAAACGCAGATGCAAACGAAAAGGTTTGTGATTACAAGTAAAGAAGATTCCAGGAACCTGTTTCTCAACGCTGGCGAATCTGTTATAGTGTGATTCAATATTCGTGATTTTATTCCTCAGACATCGATCTTTTATTCAGAATTGAAAACATATTTTAGTGTTAACTATGAAAAAGTTTTTGTTGGACCAGTGTAGTAACTAGTGAAGCACTTGTGACGATTATCAGTATAATCAGCATAGACCGAGCATCCACAGATCGGTTTTACTCCTGATTTCTTCAACAGTTCTAAATACTATTTCTAATATTAATAAAGTTATAGATCTATACCACTCATTCCCCAGGTGCTATGTGACCCTACGGGTTTAGCATTTCATCTTGCTTAAAATATAGATGTTATGACAGAATAACATAACAATTTCGGTAACGTCAGTGATTTTTATTTTTTCCATATTCAGTGGATTTTTTAGAGCTGCACACTGCTTTCACATTCTTGTAGCTATAATAATAAAATCGGCCATTGTTTTCCTGAAATTGTCCGGGATGGCTCGGAAAAATGTAGCCGGGACAAGAGGACTTATATTAGGCTGGGGATCTAAATCTGGTGAGGATGCACCTTTCATCCAGCGGTTGTGGCCCGTCGTTCTGGCTAGTGCTGGAGCTGGTAAAGGCCTCATGATTGATGCAAAGATGCTGGAAACTCTTCTCGTGGGATGTGCCAGAGATTGTCTCAATTCCCGCAGACGGCGAGACGAGTTAGTTGCGGCATTTACTCCGATGTTGGAGGCTTCCATTAACCCAGCTGATGCGACTGCTTCCCTCATAAATGCCACACTTGATTACCACAACCATCATCTTGAGACCAACGGTGGAGTTTGTAAATTAGGAAAATTCCACAATGTTTTGTATGTCACAGTCACTTTGGCCGTAGAACAAAATGTTCGTGACTCTGAAGCTGTGACTCGGCTCCTGCTAGCTCTTCATCGTTGTGAAGGAGGTCTAGATCGTTTAGTTGCACCAGCGGTGTTGGGGCCCAAGGTTTCTCATATCCTTAGCTCGTGGCGTTGTGACACCGACACGCCTGAGCAAGCTAGACACCATCTTCAGTTCTTTGTAGACCATGCGCATTCAACGCGACTACTGCTACCACTGGTTGATGGGCCTCCAGCGCCCCTCGTAGATGCTCCACTACCCTCGCTCCAGGGTGCTTCACCTCTCTATATGGCAGTTCAAGCCACTGACGAAGACGCTGTGTTACTGCTCTTACAAAACGGGGCTACGCCTGTCCTTAACGGCCAACATTGCCCATTCATCTTGGCACTGCGACGTCTCTCTACCCACGCCCGAGCCTTCATCGGCCAGATGCCGCCCTGTGTTTGCCCTGGGAACCCGTGCCCATGCTACATCCAGTATTCCATCGTGTACCCACCGGAGGCCCTGGCTGTACTTCGCCTCCTGCTAAGAGCTATAGGACCGCGGCGGGTGATGAGGGACCCAGATGTTACACATCCACGCCTGCTATATGACCGAGTGCTTGGTGGCCCTCCCTCCCTGAAGCACTGGGCGAGGTACAGCATACGGAAAGTGCTGCACAAGCTGTGGAGGCTTCCTCATGGCACTGCCAGCCTAGGGCTTCCACCGGCACTGGTCGCCTACCTTGACCTCTACCTCGACTGATCTTGGCATAGGCTACGTATCTTTTTTATTGTTAAGGTAACTTTATTGCCTTATTAGTTTGGTGAATGTCCCCTTTTTTGTCTGCTTAGTGAGTGTCATGTCTTCTTTAACACAGTAAAAGCTTCTTCATCTTTGGCATAGTGAATATCCCTTCATATTTACTGTCGCACTCCCCTCTACCTTTCTGTCTACTGCATTCATCTCCTTGTATTCCTCTTCCTCATTCCTCTCCCATTACCCATCATTCCCACAGCCTTAATCTAACATTCATTTTTCTGTCTCTCTCACCTGTTTAACAAAGTGAAAATTTCTTTATCTTCAGCTTAGAGAATGCACTTTAATCTCTAATATAATGAACGTCACTTTTCATTCAGCACAGTGAATGTTCCATCATTTTTAATATAGTAAATCTTACTTAGTGTCTAGCATAGTCCCTTTATCTTTGTCATTGTAAACTTCCCAACACTTTCTTCATCACAAACCTTGGTTTACTCTCAATATAAACATCACTTTGTTATATGCTAAGAGTAGGTTACATTTTATTCACCCAATGTCACACACCCATATAGGCTGCCCTCCTGACCAGTGAACCAGACACACACCCGTATAGGCTGCCCTCCTGACCAGTGAACCAGACACACACCCGTATAGGCTGCCCTCCTAACCAGTGAACCAGACACAAACCCATATAGGCTGCCCTCCTGACCAGTGAACCAGACACACACCCGTATAGGCTGCCCTCCTGACCAGTGAACCAGACACACACCCATAAAGGCTGCCCTCCTGACAAGTGAACCAGACACACACCCGAATAGGCTGCTCTTCTGACCAATGAACCAGACACACACCCATATAGGCTGCTCTCCTGACCAATGAACGAGACACACACCCATATAGGCTGCTCTCCTGACCAATGAACGAGACACACACCCATATAGGCTGTTCTCCTGACCAATGAACAAGACACACACCCATATAGGCTGCTCTCGTGACCAATGAAAAAGACACACCCATATAGGCTGCTCTCCTGACTAATGAACCGGACACACACCCATATAGGCTGCCCTCCTGACCAATGAACCAGACACACACCCATATAGGCTGCCCTCCTGACTAATTAACCAGACACACACCCATATAGGCTGCCCTCCTGACCAATGAACAAGACACACACCCATATAGGCTGCCCTCGTGAACAATGAACAAGACACACACCCATATAGGCTGCTCTCCTGGCCAATGAACCAGACACACACCCATATAGGCTGCTCTCCTGACCTATGAACCAGACACACACCCATATAGACTGCCCTCCTAAAAAATGAACCAGACACACACCCATATAGGCTGCCCTCCTGACCAATGAACCAGACACACACCCATATAGGCTGCTCTCCTGACGAATGAACCAGAGACACACCCGTATAGGCTGCCCTCCTGACCAATGAACCAGACACACACCCATATAGGCTGCCCTCATGACCAATGAACCAGACACACACCCATATAGGCTGCTCTCCTGACCAATGAACCACACACACACCCATATAGGCTGCCCTCCTGACCAATGAACCAGAGACACACCCATATAGGCTGCCCTCCTGACCAATGAACCAGACACACACCCATATAGGCTGCCCTTACGACCAATGAACCAGACACACACCCATATAGGCTGCTCTCCTGACCAATGAACCAGACACACACCCATATAGGCTGCCCTCCTGACCAATGAACCAGACACACACCCATATAGGCTGCCCTCCTGACCAATGAACCAGACACACACCCATATAGGCTGCTCTCCTGACCAATGAACCAGACACACACCCATATAGGCTGCCCTCCTGACCAATGAACCAGACACACACCCATATAGGCTGCCCTCCTGACCAATGAACCAGACACACAACGATATAGGCTGCCCTCCTGACCAATGAACCAGACATACACCATTACAGGCTGCCCTCCTGACCAATGAACAAGACACACATCCATATAGGCTGCCCTCCTGACCAATGAACCAGACACACACCCATATAGGCTGCTCTCCTGACCAATGAACCAGACACACACCCATGTAGGTTGCTCTCCTGACCAATGAACCAGACTCACACCCATGTAGGCTGCTCTCCTGACCAATGAACCAGATACACACCCATATAGGCTGCCCTCCTGAACAATGAACCAGACACACACCCATATAGGCTGCCCTCCTGACCAATGAACCAGACACACACCCATATAGGCTGCTCTCCTGACCAACGAACCAGACACACACCCATATAGGCTGCCCTCCTGACCAAAGAACCAGACACACACCCATATAGGCTGCCCTCTAGAACAATGAACAAGACACACACCCATATAGGCTGCCCTCCTGACCAATGAACCAGACACACACCCATATAGGCTGCCCTCCTGACCAAATAACCAGACACACACCCATATATGCTGCTCTCCTGACCAATGAACCAGACACACACCAATGTAGGCTGCTCTCCTGACCAACGAACCAGACACACACCCATATAGGCTGCCCTCCTGACCAATGAACCAGAGACACACCCATATAGGCTGCTCTCTTGACCAATGAACCAGAGATACACCCATATAGGCAGCTTTCCTGACCAATGAACCAGACACACCCATATAGGCTGCCCTCATGACCAATGAACCAGACACACACCCATGTAGGCTGCTTTCCTGACCAATGAACCAGACACACACCCATGTAGGCTGCTCTCCTGACCATTGAGCCAGACACACACCCATATAGGGTGCCCTCCTGACCAATGAACCAGACACACACCCATATAGGCTGCCCTCCTGACCAATGAACCAGACACACACCCATATAGGCTGCCCTCCTGACCAATGAACCAGACACACACCCATATAGGCTGCTCTCCTGATCAATGAACCAGACACACACCCATATAGGCTGCCCTCCTGACCAATGAACCAGACACACACCCATATAGGCTGCCCTCCTGAACAATGAACCAGACACATACCCATATAGGCTGCTCTCCTGTTAAATGAACCAGACACACACCCATGGAGGCTGCTCTCCTGACCATTGAACCAGACACACACCCATATAGGCTGCTCCCCTGTTAAATGAACCAGGTACACACCCATGTAGGCTGCTCTCCTGACCAATGAACCAGACACACACCCATATAGCCTGCTCTCCTGACCAATGAACAAGACACACACCCATATAGGCTGCTCTCCTGACCAATGAACCAGACACACACCCATATAGGCTGCTCTCCTGATCAATGAACCAGACAAACACCCATATAGGCTGCTCTCCTGACCATTGAACAAGACACACACCCATATAGGCTGCCCTCCTGACCAATGAACCAGACACACACCCATATAGGCTGCTCTCCTGACCAATGAACCAGACACACACCCATATAGGCTGCTCTCCTGACCAATGAAGCAGACACACACCCATATAGGCTGCCCTCCTGACCAATGAACAAGACACACACCCATATAGGCTGCCCTCCTGACCAATGAACCTGAGACACACCCATATAGGCCGCCCTCTTGACCAATGAACAAGACACACACTCATATAGGCTGCACTCCTGACCAATGAACCAGACACACACCCATATATGCTGCCCTCCTGACCAATGAACCAGACACACACCCATATAGGCTGCTCTCCTGACCAATGAACCAGACACACACCCATATAGACTGCCCTCCTGACCAATGAACCAGACACACACCCATATAGGCTGCCCTCCTGACCAATGAACCAGGCTCACACCCATATAGGCTGCCCTCCTGACCAATGAACCAGACACAATCCCATATAGGCTGCTCTCCTGACCAGTGAACCAGACACACACCCATATAGGCTTTCCCTCCTGACCAATGAACAAGACACACACCCATATAGGCTGCTCTCCTGACAAATGAACCAGACACACACACATGTAGGCTGCCCTCCTGACCAATGAACCAGACACACACCCATATAGGCTGCTCTCCTGACCAATGTACCAGACACACACCCGCATAGGCTGCCCTCCTGACCAATGAACCAGACACACACATATATAGTCTGCTCTCCTGACCAATGAACCAGACACACACCCATGTAGGCTGCTCTAATGTTAAATGAACCAGACACACACCCTTATAGGCTGCCCTCCTGACCAATGAAACAGACACACACCCATATAGGCTGCCCTCCTGACCAATGAACCAGACACACACCCATATAGGCTGCTCTCCTGACCAATGAACCAGACACACACCCATATAGGCTGCTCTCCTGACCAATGAACAAGCCACACACCCATGTAGGCTGCCCCGCTGACTAATGAACCAGACACACACCCATGTAGGCTGCCCTCCTGACCAATGAACCAGACACGCACCCATGTAGGCTGCTCTCCTGACAAATGAACTTGACTCACTCCCATATAGGCTGCTCTCCTAACCAATGAACCAGACACACACCCATGTAGGCTGCTCTCCTGACCAATGAACCAGACTCACACCCATATAGGCTGCTCTCCTGACCAATAAACCAGACACACACCCATATAGGCTGCTCTCCTTACCAAAGAACCAGACTCACACCCGTATAGGCTGCTCTCCTGACCAATGAACCAGACACACTCCCATATAGGCTTCCCTCCTGACCAATGAACCAGACTCACACCCATATAGGCTGCTCTCCTGACCAATGAACCAGACGCACACCCATACAGGCTGCCCTCCTGACCAATGAACCAGACACACACCCATATAGGCTGCTCTCCTGACCAACGAACCAGACACACACCCATATAGGCTGCCCTCCTGACCAAAGAACCAGACACACACCCATATAGGCTGCCCTCTAGAACAATGAACAAGACACACACCCATATAGGCTGCCCTCCTGACCAATGAACCAGACACACACCCATATAGGCTGCCCTCCTGACCAAATAACCAGACACACACCCATATATGCTGCTCTCCTGACCAATGAACCAGACACACACCAATGTAGGCTGCTCTCCTGACCAACGAACCAGACACACACCCATATAGGCTGCCCTCCTGACCAATGAACCAGAGACACACCCATATAGGCTGCTCTCTTGACCAATGAACCAGAGATACACCCATATAGGCAGCTTTCCTGACCAATGAACCAGACACACCCATATAGGCTGCCCTCATGACCAATGAACCAGACACACACCCATGTAGGCTGCTTTCCTGACCAATGAACCAGACACACACCCATGTAGGCTGCTCTCCTGACCATTGAGCCAGACACACACCCATATAGGGTGCCCTCCTGACCAATGAACCAGACACACACCCATATAGGCTGCCCTCCTGACCAATGAACCAGACACACACCCATATAGGCTGCCCTCCTGACCAATGAACCAGACACACACCCATATAGGCTGCTCTCCTGATCAATGAACCAGACACACACCCATATAGGCTGCCCTCCTGACCAATGAACCAGACACACACCCATATAGGCTGCCCTCCTGAACAATGAACCAGACACATACCCATATAGGCTGCTCTCCTGTTAAATGAACCAGACACACACCCATGGAGGCTGCTCTCCTGACCATTGAACCAGACACACACCCATATAGGCTGCTCCCCTGTTAAATGAACCAGGTACACACCCATGTAGGCTGCTCTCCTGACCAATGAACCAGACACACACCCATATAGCCTGCTCTCCTGACCAATGAACAAGACACACACCCATATAGGCTGCTCTCCTGACCAATGAACCAGACACACACCCATATAGGCTGCTCTCCTGAACAATGAACCAGACACACACCCATATAGGCTGCGCTCCTGACCATTGAACAAGACACACACACATATAGGCTGCACTCCTGACCAATGAACCAGACACACACCCATATAGGCTGCTCTCCTGACCAATGAACCAGACACACACCCATATAGGCTGCTCTCCTGACCAATGAAGCAGACACACACCCATATAGGCTGCCCTCCTGACCAATGAACAAGACACACACCCATATAGGCTGCCCTCCTGACCAATGAACCTGAGACACACCCATATAGGCCGCCCTCTTGACCAATGAACAAGACACACACTCATATAGGCTGCACTCCTGACCAATGAACCAGACACACACCCATATATGCTGCCCTCCTGACCAATGAACCAGACACACACCCATATAGGCTGCTCTCCTGACCAATGAACCAGACACACACCCATATAGACTGCCCTCCTGACCAATGAACCAGACACACACCCATATAGGCTGCCCTCCTGACCAATGAACCAGGCTCACACCCATATAGGCTGCCCTCCTGACCAATGAACCAGACACAATCCCATATAGGCTGCTCTCCTGACCAGTGAACCAGACACACACCCATATAGGCTTTCCCTCCTGACCAATGAACAAGACACACACCCATATAGGCTGCTCTCCTGACAAATGAACCAGACACACACACATGTAGGCTGCCCTCCTGACCAATGAACCAGACACACACCCATATAGGCTGCTCTCCTGACCAATGTACCAGACACACACCCGCATAGGCTGCCCTCCTGACCAATGAACCAGACACACACATATATAGTCTGCTCTCCTGACCAATGAACCAGACACACACCCATGTAGGCTGCTCTAATGTTAAATGAACCAGACACACACCCTTATAGGCTGCCCTCCTGACCAATGAAACAGACACACACCCATATAGGCTGCCCTCCTGACCAATGAACCAGACACACACCCATATAGGCTGCTCTCCTGACCAATGAACCAGACACACACCCATATAGGCTGCTCTCCTGACCAATGAACAAGCCACACACCCATGTAGGCTGCCCCGCTGACTAATGAACCAGACACACACCCATGTAGGCTGCCCTCCTGACCAATGAACCAGACACGCACCCATGTAGGCTGCTCTCCTGACAAATGAACTTGACTCACTCCCATATAGGCTGCTCTCCTAACCAATGAACCAGACACACACCCATGTAGGCTGCTCTCCTGACCAATGAACCAGACTCACACCCATATAGGCTGCTCTCCTGACCAATAAACCAGACACACACCCATATAGGCTGCTCTCCTTACCAAAGAACCAGACTCACACCCGTATAGGCTGCTCTCCTGACCAATGAACCAGACACACTCCCATATAGGCTTCCCTCCTGACCAATGAACCAGACTCACACCCATATAGGCTGCTCTCCTGACCAATGAACCAGACGCACACCCATACAGGCTGCCCTTCTGAACAATGAACAAGCCACACACCCATGTAGGCTGCCCTCCTGACCAATGAACCAGACACACACCCATATAGGCTGCTCTCCTGACCAATGAAGCAGACACACACCCATATAGGCTGCCCTCCTGACCAATGAACAAGACACACACCCATATAGGCTGCCCTCTTGACCAATGAACAAGACACACACTCATATAGGCTGCACTCCTGACCAATGAACCAGACACATACCCATATAGGCTGCTCTCCTGACCAATGAACCAGACACACACCCATATAGGCTGCTCTCCTGACCAATGAACCAGACACACACCCATATAGACTGCCCTCCTGAGCAATGAACCAGACACACACCCATATAGGCTGCCCTCCTGACCAATGAACCAGACTCACACCCATATAGGCTGCCCTCCTGACCAATGAACCAGACACAAACCCATATAGGCTGCTCTCCTGACCAATGAACCAGACACACACACATATAGGCTGCTCTTCTGACCAATGAACCAGACACACACCCATATAGGCTTTCCCTCCTGACCAATGAACAAGACACACACCCATATAGGCTGCTCTCATGACAAATGAACCAGACACACACACACATGTAGGCTGCCCTCCTGACCAATGAACCAGACACACACCCATATAGGCTGCTCTCCTGACCAATGTACCAGACACACACCCGTATAGGCTGCCCTCCTGACCAATGAACCTGACACACACACATATAGTCTGCTCTCCTGACCAATGAACCAGACACACACCCATGTAGGCTGCTCTAATGTTAAATGAACCAGACACACACCCTTATAGGCTGCCCTCCTGACCAATGAAACAGACACACACCCATAAAGGCTGCCCTCCGGATCAATGAACCAGACACACACCCATATAGGCTGCTCTCCTGACCAATAAACCAGACACACACCCATGTAGGCTGCTCTCCTGACCAATGAACAAGCCACACACCCATGTAGGCTGCCCCCCTGACTAATGAACCAGACACACACCTATGTAGGCTGCCCTCCTGACCAATGAACCAGACACGCACCCATGTAGGCTGCTCTCCTGACCAATGAACTTGACTCACACCCATATAGGCTGCTCTCCTAACCAATGAACCAGACACACACCCATGTAGGCTGCCCTCCTGACCAATGAACAAGACACAGACCCATGTAGGCTGCCCTCCTGACCAATGAACCAGACTCACACCCATATAGGCTGCTCTCCTGACCAATGAACCAGACACACACCCATGTAGGCTGCTCTCCTGACCAATGAACCAGACTCACACCCATATAGGCTGCTCTCCTGACCAATAAACCAGACACACACCCATATAGGCTGCTCTCCTTACCAAAGAACCGGACTCACACCCGTATAGGCTGCTCTCCTGACCAATGAACCAGACACACACCCGTATAGGCTTCCCTCCTGACCAATGAACCAGACTCACACCCATATAGGCTGCTCTCCTGACCAATGAACCAGACGCACACCCATACAGGCTGCCCTCCTGAACAATGAACAAGCCACACACCCATGTAGGCTGCCCTCCTGACCAATGAACCAGACACACACCCATATAGGCTGCCCTCCTAACCAATGAACCAGACACACACCCATGTAGGCTGCTCTCCTGACCAATGAACCAGACTCACACCCATATAGGCTGCTCTCCTGACCAATGAACCAGACACACACCCATGTAGGCTGCTCTCCTGATCAATGTACCAGACTCACACCCATATAGGCTGCTCTCCTGACCAATGAACCAGGCACACACCCATATAGGCTGCCCTCCTGTCCAATGAACCAGACACTCACCCATATAGGCTGCTCTCCTGACCAATGAACCAGACACGCACCCATATAGGCTGCTCTCCTGACCAATTAACCAGACTCACACCCACATAGGCAGGCCTTCTGACCAATGAACCAGACACACACCCATGTAAGCTGCCCTCCTGACCAATGAACCAGACTCACACCCATATAGGCTGCTCTCCTGACCAATGAACCAGGCAAACACCCATGTAGGCTGCTCTCCTGGCCAATGAACCAGACTCACACCCATATAGGCTGCCCTCCTGACAAATGAACAAGCCACACACCCATGTAGGCTGCCCTTCTGACCAATGAACAAGACACACACCCACATAGGCTGCTCTCCTGACCAATGAACCAGACACACACCCATGTAGGCTGCCCTCCTGACCAATGAACCAGACACACACCCATATAGGCTGCCCTCATGACCAATGAACCAGACACACACCCATATAGGCTGCTCTCCTGACCAATGAACCAGACACACCCATGTAGGCTGCTCTCCTGACCAATGAACCAGACTCACACCCATATAGGCTGCTCTCCTGACCAATGAACCAGACTCACACCCATATAGGCTGCTCTCCTGACCAATGAACCAGACACACACCCATGTAGGCTGCTCTCCTGATCAATGAACCAGACTCACACCCATACAGGCTGCTCTCCTGACCAATGAACCAGGCACACACCCATATAGGCTGCCCTCCTGTCCAATGAACCAGACACTCACCCATATAGGCTGCTCTCCTGACCAATGAACCAGACACGCACCCATATAGGCTGCTCTCCTGACCAATTAACCAGACTCACACCCACATAGGCTGGCCTTCTGACCAATGAACCAGACACACACCCATGTAAGCTGCCCTCCTGACCAATGAACCAGACTCACACCCATATAGGCTGCTCTCCTGACCAATGAACCAGGCAAACACCCATGTAGGCTGCTCTCCTGACCAATGAACCAAACTCACACCCATATAGGCTGCCCTCCTGACCAATGAACAAGCCACACACCCATGTAGGCTGCCCTTCTGACCAATGAACCAGACACACACCCACATAGGCTGCTCTCCTGACCAATGAACCAGACACACACCCATGTAGGCTGCTCTCCTGACCAATGAACAAGACTCACACCCATATAGGCTGCCCTCCTGACAAATGAACAAGCCACACACCCATGTAGGCTGCCCTTCTGACCAATGAACCAGACACACACCCACATAGGCTGCTCTCCTGACCAATGAACCAGACACACACCCATGTAGGCTGCCCTCCTGACCAATGAACCAGACACACACCCATATAGGCTGCCCTCATGACCAATGAACCAGACACACACCCATATAGGCTGCTCTCCTGACCAATGAACCAGACACACACCCATGTAGGCTGCTCTCCTGACCAATGAACCAGACTCACACCCATATAGGCTGCCCTCCTGACCAATGAACCAGACACACACCCATATACGCTGCCCTCTGACCAATGAACCAGACACGCACCCATATAGACTGCTCTCTTGACCAATGAACCAGACTCACACCCATATAGGCTGGCCTTCTGACCAATGAAGCAGACACACATCCATATAGGCTGCCCTCCTGACCAATGAACAAGACACACACCCATGTAGGCTGCCCTCCTGACCAATGAACCAGACACACACCCATATAGGCTGCCCTCCTGACCAATGAACCAGACACACACCCATATAGGCTGCTCTCCTGACCAATGAACCAGACACACACCCATATAGACTGCTCTCCTTACCAATGAACCAGACTCACACCCATATAGGCTGCCCTCCTGACCAATGAACCAGACACACACCTATATATGCTTCCCTCGTGACCAATGAACCAGACACACCCAAGCAGCGGCAGCGGCAGCAGCGACTTCCAAGCTCCGTATTTTTCTCCAACTACCAGAGCTACAAATGCTCCTATGATGACCTAGTTACAAGCAAAACTGCACTACCCAACGTAGCACCCAGAATGACAAAAGATTACCAACAGTGAAACCTACAAATCGAAAAAAAAAGAGAGATCAAAGGAAGACTGCACACAAACCGAAAGCAACACCCCGCTGCCAGCCGAACAACGTAACCCTAAGCTTTGTATACTACAACTTCTTCTTAACAACAACAATTCCTGTAGTATTATGAGGCGCAATCTAAGAGGAAACAACACCAAGGCCAGCAAGAAAACACCGAAAAATCAACTATTCAACAAGTGTAGCCAGGAGGACGCCGGCCCAGCAACCACCCCTCTCACCACCACTCAAGGCGACACCACAACAATAACAACAAACATGGCTGCCACCAGCCCATCCTCCCCTCTCTTCCCCGGATTCAACCTACCTAGTAGTCTCTCAGGTATGACCAACGATCCAGATACCCTAAAGTCATGCATCTCCAACTTAGTTATTGAAAATATGAATCTTCGAGAGACGCTAACAAAACAAGACACCAGGATGACACAACTCGAGAACAAAATCCTCAGTCTTGAACAAAAGTTATCAACACCTGGAATGACTAACTGTGACAAGACCATCCAAACAGTCATAGATAGCCATACCCAACAAATAATATCTCTTAATACAAAGGTTGAAGAAGCAGTAAAACAATGGAAGAACAACTTAGATAACCAGTTCAGTGACTACTTTGCTCTCCAAGAAGATAAAACTGAGCAAGAAAAACTATCGGACGCAGTAATAGTTAACAGTCCACTTTTTCCCAGTGATATGAACCAAACAAACAGTAAAGAAATTACTCTGCAGATCATAAAGGACCAAACAAGTGTTATTGTACCAGAGTCTGAAATAAAAGAAGCCAGATTACTAGGATCCCATGGCAGAAAAAGTGTTATGCTTAGATTCAACTCACATGATAGGAAAAAAGACTTAATTATTGCATCTATTAAAGTAAAGAAAGAGGTATACATAAACGAGTGTCTTACCAAAAAACGTCAGAACCTCCTGTATAGAGTCAGAAAACTTAAACGGGAGAATAATGACACAATACACCAATGCTTCACACGGGATGGGAAAATTCTAGTTAGGAAAACAAATGTAGGTCAACTGTACACAATCACGAACGAGAATGATCTATCACGATTTCTCAGGGATACTAATCTTACAGAGAATAACTAAACAATGTCCAACTTAAAAGTCTACGTAGTGTAGTGTATGTTTTGCTCCATTATTGTTCAAATTTCATTGTACAATCTCTTAGTATTTAAATAATCAACTACCTCATTTTGTGATTTTACTAGTAAGCATAAATCACCTTATGTGATTTTCTTATTTACTATTGTTCGCTTGAACATTAGCTGAATTGATACTTTCTCTGTCCATATTACTACCTCATATTTTTTTAAATACTATCAATTGATATTACTTACTAAAATTAATAAATATCATTTTTACTAAAATTTCAATTTACTCTTAACATTTTTGACATTTAATAACCATTACTTGTCTAATTACCTTTACCTGTTTTAATACCACATTTACTATCCTAGATTACTCTTAATTACCTTGTACTGCCATATAACCTCAAGTATAACTACCAGTGCAATATTGAATGAAATAAACATTACTATTTCACTTTTTTGTAATCATTATTACTTACTAAAATTTTATTAAACACCATATTTACTACCAGTCAATTTTACTTTTGTACATTAAACATTATTTTATACTTCCCATAACATTTTGTTGCCAAATTTTCAAGTTTTTATATTCAACCCCAACCTTGTATTATCCTTTGTACCTGTGTACCTGGGTACCTGTCTACCATCTTACTATCATATTATAACCAAGACATTACCATTGTGATTTTTTACTATTATTCTTTTGGTACTTTAATTGTGAATTTTATTTTGTCAATTTAAATCTATAGTTATAACCTTGATCTTGTCAACAACCCATACCAGACTCTAGTGCAATTGCAAGTACCATTTCAAATTGTATTTTTATATTATAAGTTTATATTATAATTCCTACCATCTGTCCATTTAACTTTGCTTACCATTACTTAATTTTAGTCCCTTTTATATTTTCTCCTTTATTTTAGCTTTATATAACTATCCTAGTTTATATATCCACAACTGTTAAAATAATCAAGGTGCTATTCTCAGGTGCTAAAGTAGAATAAGCTCACAATCTTGCCATTATATTCCAAAGCTCATTTATTCACAACCTATATTAGTCCCTTTTTATTATAATTTTAAACTATAATTATAACTTTAAAAAATTACCTTTATAGTACTACCTACTATCATATTCCCAAGCACTATTATATGATCATCACTTTATTTGTATTAGTCCCTTAGCTCATTATTTTACATTTGTTAAATAATTCAGGTGCTATTTTTTAGCTTAAGACTATTTACTTTGTTTTATACTTAATTCTAACTATAGATTCACTACAAATCTTATGATTACAAGCATTGATCCTGATACCAACCTCTTATTTAATGACTTAAATGAATCAAACAGTTACTGTAATTACTACACTGCAGAACAATCAAAGGCACTTCTCAGTGCCAACAACAACATAACTATCTTTAACTACAATATCAGATCTTTAAGCAAGCATTACGATGACCTCATAGCATTACTAAATTCCTTACATGCCAATATGTCCATCATTACACTAACTGAAACCTGGCTAAAGCCTGATAGTACAGATGTCTATGCCATTCCTGGTTACACAGCCATACACAACTGTAGGCCAGACCAACAAGGGGGTGGCACAGCCATATACTACTCAGACCAACTAGAATGTATCACTAATACTTGCACAAGGGATGAACATGGGGAATATATAATAGCTAAATTCAAATCCAAATACCTACAAAAACCTCTCACATTGATAAACATCTACAGAGTTCCACAGTCAAACATTAGCCAATTTAGTCAAAATCTAGGAAGTATGATAACTGATGCACGCATGAACAAAGATCACTTACTACTCTCAGGTGACTTCAATATAAATCTCCTGCAAGACCAGGACCCACACGTTACTGAATTCACAAACACAATGAGTAACTGTATGTTACTACCAACAGTAACAAAACCTACAAGAGTTACAGAGACTAGTGTTTCCCTACTTGACCACATCTGGACCAACACCATATCCCCTTTAAAATCAGGCATAATTACAGATAATACCACAGACCACTACCCTACTTTCCTCATAACAACTCTTGGTAAACTACCCCAAGACACTACTAAAGTCACCTTCAGACTTCACAATGAGGCAGCCATTAATAACTTCGCAACAGCATTAGCAAACATTGATTGGCACACTGAGCTAGAAATCTATACAGATATTGACGAATGTATTAATAATTTTCTAAAAAAGACCCAATACCTCTATAACAAGCACTGCCCTAAAAAAACTAAACAGATGACAGCAAAGAGACTGAACAGTCCCTGGCTAACACCCAGCATTCTCAAATCCATAAATACAAAACACCAATATGAAAAACAGTACAGAATGGGTCACATAACCAGAGACCAAACAAAACGTTACTCGTCAATCCTAACCAGCCTGATAAGAAGGGCAAAAAAATTGTATTATGAGAACAGATTATCCAACTCCACCTTCCCTACAGTACTCAAAATAGCAAGGGTCACCCCGATCCACAAAGGAGGAGACCAAACAGAGTTGAATAACTATAGGCCAATATCCAACTTACACCCTCTCTCAAAAATCTTTGAAAAACTAATTCACAAACGAATCTACTCCTACCTTATCTCCCAAAACATACTCAACCCCTGCCAATTTGGATTCAGGCCTAATAAAAATACTAATGATGCTATTATACACATGCTAGAACATATATACACTGCAATAGAAAAAAAAGAAGTCCCACTGGGGATCTTCATTGACTTACGTAAAGCTTTTGATACAGTTGACCATGACTTGCTCCACGTAAAATTGTCACACTATGGTATAAGAGGGCACTCCCTCAATTACCTCAAGTCATACCTCAGCAACAGAAGCCAATATGTGTACGCAAATGGGGCAAACTCTTCTGCGCAACCAATTACAGTTGGTGTCCCACAGGGAAGTGTCCTTGGCCCTCTTCTCTTTCTCCTATACATAAATGACCTTCCAAATGCTTCGCAATTACTCAAACCCACACTATTTGCAGATGACACTACATACGTCTTCTCTCACCCGAGCCCAGTCACACTAGCCAATACTGTAAATACCGAATTACAGAAAATATCTACCTGGATGAGGACTAACAAACTTACACTAAACATTGACAAAACCTACTTCATTCAGTTTGGTAACAGAGCTACAGATGTCCCTCTTAACATAATGATAAACGGATCACCTATCACAAAGCTAACAGAGGGAAAATTCTTAGGAATCCACCTTGATAATAGACTCAAATTTCATACACATATACAACAAATTTCTAAGAAAATTTCCAAGACTGTAGGCATACTATCGAAGATACGGTACTATGTTCCACAGTCAGCCCTCCTGGCCCTATATCACTCTCTTATTTACCCCTATCTCACCTATGGAATTTGTGCATGGGGCTCAACAACAGTTAACCATCTCAGACCACTAATTACCCAACAAAAGGCTGCAGTTAGAATGATAACAAATTCTCACTACAGGCAGCACACTCCACCAATATTCAATACACTAAACCTACTCACCATACAAAACATCCATACTTATTACTGCACCTATTACATACATAGAACACTTAACTCTGATATTAACCCTCCCCTCAAACATCTCCTTGCCAACCTCAACAGAACACATGACCATAACACAAGGCACAGATCACTCTTTGATGTTCCTCGTGTTCATCTCACACTATGCAAAAACTCAATGCACATAAAAGGCCCTAAAATCTGGAATTCATTACCTGTAAATATAAAAGAAACACTACCTGTTTATAAATTCAAGTCTCTACTCAAAGATCACTTACTCACCCAAAACCAAATAAATACTGAATAACTGAACCTTATAAATTGTATATCTTAAATGTTTCTCACAATTATATCACATAAATGTTAAACCTAAAACCCAATCTAACTTTATTATTTTTTAAATACACTACCTAACAGAATCCTTCATATGACCTGTCTTTGTAATACTCACTTGTGCTTTATAGTAATCTGTTTACATTAATGTTTTATCACTGACTTCATCATTGCTTAGTTAATCTTAAGTTAATTTTAAGCCAGCCCGTAATGCTATGCATAGTATAAGTGGCTTTGGCATACTGCTCTTATCTGTATTTTTTTGTACCTCTGTATGTGTGCACAAATTTATAATAAAATTTATAATAAATAGGCTGCCCTCCTGACCAATGAATTAGGTGCTAAGAATATAACGAGTAGAGGCCCCATCGTTATGCTAGAACCTTGGTTCTACTTCCAACCACAAGAAACCCACCAAAATTGGGAAGCAATGCATGACACTTGTGAATCAATTTTGGCAGATTTATCTTCCAGTCTGGTCGCAACAGTTCTCACTGTGTCTCTTGCCTGAATTTTATTTATTGTACGTATCTGGTACATATATTGTACATACCTGATAACTGTTCGGTGTCTTTTGCTGTTCTTATATGGTTATCCTGCTACAGCCAGGTGTACAGGCCACCAGACTACATCACACCAACATCATCCTCATTAACATCCCTTCATCAATAACATTGTGAGAATCATTCCTTCCTTCACCACATGAACATCAGTTCCTTCCTAAACTCATGAAATATCTCTTCCATAGCTCATGAACATCCTTCCCTTAACTCATGAACATCCTTCCCTTAACTCCTGAACATCCCTCACTTAACTCATGAACATAAGAACATAAGAAAGGAGGAACACTGCAGCAGGCCAACAGGCCTGCTGCAGTGTTCCTCTTTACAATCTATCCCACTAACAAAACATTTGCCCAACCCAATTTTCAATGCTACCCAAGAAACAAGCTCTGATGTGAAAGTTCCACTCATATCCAATCCCTCTCACTCATGTATTTATCCAACCTAAATTTGAAACTACCCAAAGTCCTAGCCTCAATAACCCAACTAGGTAGACTGTTCCACTCGTTAACTACCCTATTTCCTAACCAATACTTCCCTATGTCCTTTCTAAATCTAAACTTATCTAATTTAAATCCATTACTGCGGGTTCTCTCTTGGAGAGATATCCTCAAGACCTTATTAATATCCCCTTTATTAATGCCTATCTTCCACTTATACACTTCGATCAGGTCTCCCCTCATTCTTCGTCTAACAAGTGAATGTAACTTAAGAGTCTTCAATCTTTCTTCATAAGGAAGATTTCTAATGCTATGTATTAATTTAGTCATCCTACGCTGAATGTTTCCTAACGAATTTGTGTCCATTCTGTAATTTGGAGACCAGAATTGAGCTGCATAATCTAGGTGAGGCCTCACTAATGATGTATAAAGCTGCAGTATGACCTCTGGACTTCTGTTGTTTACACTTCTTGATATAAATTGAACATCAAAATGGTATGCCTCATTGCTTACGCTTATGCATTGCTGTCTTAGTTTAAGGTTGCGGCTCACCATAACCCCCAAGTCCTTTTCGCAATCTGTATGGCTAAGTTCTACATCATTTAACTCCCGAGCTTCAGAACCTTGCATTTATCAACAGTGAACTGCATCTGCCACTTTTCTGATCAAGAATAGAGTTTGTTTAAATCCTCCTGAAGTTTCATAACATCTACGTTTGAATCAATTATCCTACCTATCTTTGTGTCATCGGCGAATTTGCTCATATCACTAGTAATTCTCTCATCAAGATCATTGATATATATTATAAACAACAACGGGCCCAAGACTGATCCTTGTGGAATGCCACTTGTTGCAGATCCCCACTCGGATTTAACCCCATTTATGGACACTCTCTGCTTCCTGTCTGTGAGCCATGACTCGATCCACGAGAGCACTTTTCCTCCAATGCCATGAGCTGCTACTTTCTTTAACAGTCTTTGGTGAGGAACTTTATCAAAAGCCTTACTAAAATCTAAGTAAATAATATCAAATTCTTTATCGTGGTCAACAACCTCAAAAGCTTTACTGAAGAAAGTTAATAAATTAGTTATACAAGACCGGCCTCTTGTGAATCCATGCTGAGTATCATTAATCAAGCTATGCTTGTAATAAAGTTGGTAGAATTACCGACAATATGTAAAGCAAAAGGACACAAGTGCAACTAATGTGACATTTATTGTGGCAACGTTTCGCTCTCCAGGATTTTTATCAAGCCATTACATAATGGCTTGATAAAGCTCCTGGAGAGCTAAACGTTTCCACAATAAATGTCACATTAGTTGCACTTGTGTCCTTTTACTTTACAAGCTATGCTTATCGAGATAGCTTCTTATAATCTCAGCTATAATTTATTTATTTATTTATTTATTTTTTATTTATTTCCAATTTGTGCACACATAGTAATTTGCCTACAATTGAGGTCAGGCTTATTGGGCGGTAATTTGACGGTAACGACTTGTCCCCTGTTTTAAAAATAGGAATTACATTAGCCATCTTCCACATATCAGACACTACACCTGTTTGAAGAGATAAATTAAAAATATTAGTAATGGTTCACAGAGTTCCATTTTGCATTCCTTAAGAACCCTTCAAAAAACCTCATCAGGACCCAGCAACTTATTTTGCTTCAGTCTGTCTATCTGCGTCACAACCATTTCACTAGTGACTGTGATGTTACATAATTTATCTTCTTCTAGCCCACTATAACAATTTATTACTGGAATATTGTTAGTGTCTTCCTGTGTAAAAACTGAGAGAAAATAATTATTTAAAATCGAGCACATTTCATTCTCTTTGTCAGTAAGATGTCCATCTCTCAGTGGTGACGTATACTTAGATCTGTGAAGACCTGTTTGTGTGCTCTCTACGGACTGAAGCAAGATGCCCTCCATCGAGCAACTTTACCAACAGCTTAAGGAAGAATTGAGGATGGCGAAGATGGAGATTTGGCGACTGACCGAGGAAAACAAGAAGATTCGTAGTAGTCCTCCTGTTTTGAGTCCTCAGGTCAAGAAGGGGAAACTGGTCAGTGGCTGGACAGCAGGGAACGAAGTTGACGATCAAGAAGACAAATGGAAAGGTAGAAATGATGAAGAAGAAAGAGACTGCTGTGGAAACTGTTGTGGAAACATCTAATACATTCTCAGTGCTACCCGACGAATGTGAGTCGACTACTGAGAACGTCATGACGAACGACACCAAGGAAGGTAAGAATATTGTTGTTGTTGGGGATAGCCAAGTAAGGTATATGGATAGGGCGTTCTGCTTGAAGGACAGGAGTAGGAGACAGAGGGTTTGCTTTCCAGGGGCTAGGATGGAGGATATTGTCAGCCGTCTGGATGACTTCATGAGAGGTAATGGGAGCAATACTATTATCTGTCTCAGTGCTGGAGGCAACCATGTCGGCAGACGTAGGAGTGAAGATCTGATTAGCAGGTATAGGTCAGCAATAGAAATAAATAGGATGAAGGGTGGGAACCCTATCATATGTGGTATTTTGCCAAGGAGAGGAGTTGGGAATGAATGGTTGTCCAGGGCAATTGGTGTCAATTGCTGGCTGGACAAATACTGTAAGGAAAATGCAGTAACATTCATTGACAACTGGGACCTCTTCTATGGCAGAAATGACATGTATGCCAGGGATGGGGTTCACTTATCTAGGTCTGGGGTGGGGGCACTGGCCAACGCAGTGGAGGGAGATGTTAGGACTTTAAACTAGGAATAGTTAGTGGTATGGGTTTTGGCAGGAAAACAGTGAAGTCCTAGTGTAGTAATATTATGAGTTCTAGGGGAACTAGTAATAAGCAGAACGAGGTAGATATTGAAAAGCCAGAGACACTGGGTGATAAGGACAGCAATAGGTTTAGTAGAAAAACAGAAATGAGCAGGAAGGGTAAAGAGAAAGGAGAGATTTTCAATGTTTATTATGCTAATAGCCGTAGTGCTAGGAATAAGATGGACTAGTTGAGATTAGTTGCTAGTGCAGGTAACATTGATGTATTTGCCTTAACTGAGACATGGTTTAATTCAAAAAGTCGGGACATGCCTGCGGAATGTCACATTCAGGGTTTTAAATTGTTCCAAGTAGATAGAAGTATCGGGAAGTGGGGTGGGGTGGCATTGTATGTCCGAGATCGCTTGAACTGTTGCATAAACACGGGTATTAAGTCTGAAGTAACACATACAGAGTCTGTTTGGATAGAATTTTCAGAGGGGCATGAAAAACTGATTTTTGGAGTGATATACCGTCCCCCAAACTTTGACAGGGACCAAGGGAGACTACTATGGGAGGAAATTGTTAGGCCACAACGCATGATAATGTAGTATTGATTGGAATTTCATATTGATTGGAATTTCTTGACTGGGAATTTAGAATCATACGACTTCTTAGAAGTAGTTAAGGATTGTTTTTTGAAGCAGTTTGTGACAGAACCTACAAGGGGAAATAACCTGCTTGACTTAGTTCTGGCAAACAATGAATCCCTTGTTAATAATTTAGAAAATTTAGAGGAACTGGGTGCTAGCGACCACAAATCAATTGCATTTAGCATTGAATGGAAGTACGATAGTAACAGTCCCAGATTTTCGCTTAGCAGATTACGATGGGCTTAGAGAGCACTTATCATCTGTTGACTGGGGTAACGAAGGGAGCTATCAATATGACAGTTTTCTGAACACTATAGATGCTGCTCAAAGAACGTTTATCCCTTATAAAGAAATTAGATCAAATAGAAATGACCCAAAATGGATGAATAATAGGCTGAAATATCTACTAGGGTATAAGAAAGGAATTTATAGGCGTATCAAAAGAGGTGAGGGTCATCTTATGAATCAGTATATTGACATTAAGAGGGACATTAAAAAGGGGATAAGAAAAGCTAAAAGAGACTATGAAATTAAAGTTGCTAGGGATTCTAAAACTAACCCAAAAAGTTTTTTCCAGGTCTATAGAACAAAAGTTATAGATAAGATAAGTCCCCTTAAAAATAACTATCGGCACCTTACTGACAAAGCGAATGAAATGTGCTCGATTTTAAATAATTATTTTCTCTCAGTTTTCACACAGGAAGACACTAACAATATTCCAGTAATTAATTTTTATATTGGGTTAGAAGATAAATTATGTAACATCACAGTCACTAGTGAAATGATTGTGAAGTAGATAGACAGACTGAAGCAAAATAAGTCGCCGGGTCCTGATGAGATTTTTTCAAGGGTTCTTAAGGAATGCAAAATGGAACTCTGTGAACCATTAACTAATAATTTTAATTTATCTCTTCAAACAGGTGTAGTGTCTGATATGTGGAAGATGGCTAATGTAATTCCTATTTTTAAAACAGGGGACAAGTCGTTACCGTCAAATTACCGCCCAATAAGCCTGACCTCAATTGTAGGCAAATTACTAGAGTCAATTATAGCTGAGATTATAAGAAGCCATCTCGATAAGCATAGCTTGATTAATGATACTCAGCATGGGTTCACAAGAGGCCGGTCTTGTATAACTAATTTATTAACTTTCTTCAGTAAAGCTTTTGAGGCTGTTGACCACGATAAAGAATTTGATATTATTTACTTAGATTTTAGTAAGGCTTTTGATAGAGTTCCGCACCATAGACTGTTAAACAAAGTGGTAGCTCATGGCATTGGGGGAAAAGTGCTCTCGTGGATCGAGTCATGGCTCACAGACAGGAAGCAGAGAGTGTCCATAAATGGGGTTAAATCCGAGTGGGGATCTGTAACAAGTGGCGTTCCACAGGGATCAGTCTTGGGCCCATTGTTGTTTATAATATATATCAATGATCTTGATGAGAGAATTACTAGTGATATGAGCAAATTCGCCGATGACGCAAAGATAAGTAGGATAATTGATTCAAACGTAGATGTTATGGAACTTCAGGAGGATTTAAACAAACTCTATTCTTGGTCAGAAAAGTGGCAGATGCAGTTCACTGTAGATAAATGCAAGGTTCTGAAGCTCGGGAGTGCCCATAACCCTAGCACTTATAAGTTAAATGATGTAGAACTTACCCATACAGATTGCGAAAAGGACTTTGGGGTTGAATTGTAAAGGACCTGCCTAGTATAGGCCAACAGGCCTCCTGTAGTGTTCCTCCTTTTTTATGTTCTTATGTTCTTATGTTATGGTGAGCAGCAACCTTAAACCAAGACAGCAATGCCTAAGCGTACGTAATAAGGCAAATAGATTACTGGGATTTATATCAAGAAGTGTAAGCAACAGAAGTCCAGAGGTCATACTTATTACAGAATGGACATAAATTCGTTAGAAAACATTCAGCGTAGGATGACTAAATTAATACATAGCATTAGAAATCTTCCTTATGAAGAAAGATTGAAGACTCTTAAGTTACATTCACTTGTTAGACGAAGAATGAGGGGAGACCTGATCGAAGTGTATAAGTGGAAGATAGGTATTAATAAAGGGGATATTAATAAGGTCTTGAGGATATCTCTCCAAGAGAGAACCCGCAGTAATGGATTTAAATTAAATAAGTTTAGATTTAGAAAGGACATAGGAAAGTTTGAACATCAAAATGGTATAAAATACCGACAGGTTGTTAGGTAAGACACATATGCAACAGTTAGGTATCTTTATTTCGAAACGTTTCGCCTACACAGTAGGCTTCTTCAGTCGAGTACAGAAAAGTTGATAGAAGCAGAAGATACTTGAAGACGATGTAATCAGTCCATCACCCTTAAAGTTTTGAGGTGGCCAGTCCCTCAGTCTGGAGAAGAGCATTGTTCCATAGTCTGAAACAATATGGAATTGAAGTAACGAACGAACGAACGAAAGTTCAGGTAAGATCCCAAATGGGATGAGCGGGGAAGACGGGACAGACGATGAATAGTGCTGGAGAGGAGTGTTCTTAGTCGTAGAAATAGAGCCAGGGCTTAACCCAGCAGCGAAGGCGATCGTGGGACAGATATTGAAAAGAGAAATTCAGGTTCTTCTGTTGGGACTCCGGTGGTGTGAGCTGGGAGGAAGGGACATGCGACGTTTAGAGCTAGAGAGGAGTGTAGAACTGAGCCATGTCTTAACCCAAAAATGCTAAGGCGAACGTGGGTCAGAGAATGGTACCTGTCTTAGAAGGTACCTGTCAGCGGATCCAAGGTTATTTGTAAGTAGGGTTAGGAGCAGGATCATACAAGGAGTAGAAAAGGTTGTGTTGGTTTGTGGGTCTGCGAATGTCTTCAAGGAGAGAGGTCCAGTAGTCATGTCGTGTCTCAAGTTTGTCTATCTGTCTGTCACTGAGCCTCTTCCAGTACAGATTCAGCGCAGGGATGTCTAACTGGGCATGGAGAGACTCGCTTGTGGCGAAGTCCTCCCATCTGACATCAAGCACCCAGCGCAGCGCCTTGTTCTGGACACGCTGCAGTTTAAGTAAGTTTGTTTTTGCTGCAAGAGAGAGGGCTAGAGGAGAGTAAGTTATCAGAGGACGTATTAGGGATTTGTAGAGGTGTAGTTTGGTGCGTTGAGAGGCATGTTTCAGCTTGTAGAGGCCCGCAAGGGCCTTACTAGCTATTGCATGCCTTGAGTGAATGTGTCTGTGTAAACGAAGAAGGTAGTCAAGATTAACGCCAAGGACAGTGACAGATTGTGTGATAGGGAAGTAAGTGCGGGTGTCAGCTGTTCTGAGTTCGACAGGTAATGGAGGATCACGTTTCCTGTAGTTAAAATACGTAATGCTGGATTTTGCTGCATTGGTTTTGATCCTCCATTTTTGTTCCCAGATGGCTATCCTGTCGACCTCATTTTGTGTTTTGTGTGTGAGTGTATCTATATTGGCATGAGTGATAAGTTGTGTAATGTCGTCTGCATAGGCTAGTGTGATGGAGTTGTGGTGTACAGGTGTTGGAATGTCGTTAGTGTATAAAATGTAGAGGGTAGGGGAGAGGACAGATCCCTGGGGTACTCCAGCATTTAGTGCGAAGTAGTCAGAGTAACAGCCTTGGAATTTGATTCTCATGGTACGGCCGTCTAGGAAGTTGCAGAGGAGTTTACGAGTATTGAGAGGCAGGTTGAAGTTAGTGCAGAGTTTGTACTTGAGCCCTTCGTGCCAGACAGTGTCAAAAGCTTTTTCAACGTCTTTTGCAACCAGGGCTGTCCTGTTTCTTTGTTTTGTATTTATGTGGATGTAGTTGAGAATAATGTTAATGGCATCCTGTGTGGATCTGTGTGTTCTGAAGCCAAACTGGCCATCAGAAAGTAGAGAATTATGTTCCAGGTATCTGCGAAGGCGATGATTAATGAGTTTTTCAAAGAGTTTTCCTAAAGTTTCGAGGAGGCTGATAGGGCGATAGTTTCTAGGGTCAGAGTGATCTTTATTGGGTTTAGGAAGGAGGATAGCAGTAGCAGCTTTGAAGAGGGAAGGGAAGTATCCAGAGGCAAGGGAGGCATTGAGGAGGTTTGTGTAGGCAGTAATGATAGAGTCAGGAAGGTGTTTCAGGATAATATGGTTTATGCCAGAGGCACCAGGAACTTTTGGAGGAAGGTGTCTGAGGAGAGTTTTAATGTCTGTGTTGGTGAAAGGAGTGTCGAGTTCTTGGGAGGAGGTAAGAGTGTCTAGATGTATGTGGCTGTCTGGTGTTGTTTCTTGTGTGTGTGCAGTGTTCCAGTGTTCTATGTTCTGAATGTGTTGAATAACGTTAGGGCGAGGTGGGTGAGGGTGGAAGATGTTCTCCCAGATGTGTTTGAAGATGTTGGTAGCAGCCTGTGGGTCTGAGATGTGTGTGTTGTTGTGGGTGATGTGTTTCAATTTGTTGGTGGGAGTAGTGCCTCTGATTTTTTTGATAAAGTTCCAGAAGGCTTTAGTGTTTTTAATACGCTGCTTGTCTGCTTGATGTATTAGTTGTGACCAGTGATTGTTGTGGTCTCGGTCTAGGCTGTGTAAAATGTTGTTTCTAAGGTAAGTGAGATCTAATCGGACTTGATTAAATCTGTGTGTGTTGTAGAGGAAGCGGTTTTGGTAGCAGATAATTAGTCTTCTTGTTCTGAGTGACGGTTTGAAGGAATAACGAGTGGTGTGAGTTTTCTTTGGTATTGCGATGTTGGCAGCTTGTGTAATGGTGTCCTGGATGAGATCAAGTTGAGTATTGATGTCAGTGATAGGTTTGTTGTTGTAGTCATAGGTGAGGTTAATATTGTCTATGTGTTGTTTGAAAGCATCCCAGTCAGCGTTCTTGTAGGAGAATGAAGGTGTGGTTGGAATGAGGATAGGGTTGGAGGAGATGTGTAAGATGGCTGGGATGTGATCAGAGCCTGTAATAGGGCCAGGTGAGATGTAATGTTGAAATAGAGAGCTGGCTCGGTTTGCCAGAATGATGTCTGTTTTGCCTTGGCCCGTGTGGTTGAAGAAGGTATTGAAGTCTGGGCCAAGATGAATTAGGTGTTTATGGTTTGTGAAGTTGAGTAATTGGTGACCAAGTTGGTTGTTACTGGTGTGATGAAAGGCAGTGTGTTTGGCATTCATGTCAGCTAGTAGGTAAGTTGGTGTGTTGGTGTAGTTGAAGACTAAGGAGAGGTCGTGTATGTTGAGAGTAGTGTTTGGGCGAGCATAGGTGGTGAAAAAGATAAAGGGGCCAAGGTGGGTGTGTATTCTGACCGCAAGACAGTGTTGGTGAATAAAAGGGATTGGGAGAAATTCATGTTTTATGTTGGAATTGACAAGGATGGCAACCCCATCGTGGGGATCATAGGGGGACTGTAGAGCAGTATAACCATAATGGCGGATACATTGAGGGGCTTTGAGGCAGGTACTGTTTAGCAAAACAATATCTGGCCTCTCTGCTTCAAGGAGCTCGGCCAGTAGGTGTCTAATTGTAAAGTAAGAACGTACGTTGAACTGAATCACCTTAAACGTGATTTAATGGTTTCGTCATAGCAAAGTTAATGTCGGGGGAGGAGTTTGGATTAAAGCCCGTGATAGTGGTGCCATCAGTGGATGTGTGTTTGTAGGTGCTACGGACCCGTTTCCTGGAGGGGGAGGAAGAGATGGATCTGTTTTTATGTTCTTTGGTCTGTCCGTCAGAAGTTGGGGCAGGTTTAGGTTTGAGTGGATTTTGTCTGGAGGAGGTGGAGTTGGACCTGGATGAGGTTTTGGTTGTGGTGGAGTGGGCGAAGGTGGATGCAGAGGAAGTGGAAGTTTTGGTAAGGTATGAGGAAGTGGAAGCTTTGGAAGGGGATGAAGTAGGTAAGGAAGTGGGGGGGGGGTCGTAGCAGTGGCAGTAGGGGTGTTGGTGGGAGGTGTAGAAGTAGTGGAGAGAGGTAGGGGAGGAGGAGAGCTGGTGGGAGTAGGAAGTGGGGGGGGTGGGAGAGAGGAAGGAGGGAGAGGTTGTAGGAGGCTTGGAAGAGAAGCAGGAAGGAGGGATAATTAAAGAGGGAAGATTGTTAGCAGACAAGATTAGGTTAAGGACATGCGAGTAGTCTGATTGGTAAGCTTGTGAGATTACCATCGCAGAGTGGGCATGTTACAAAAAACGCGATTCTAAAAGCTTAGAGATCTCCAGTGAATACTAGAAAGGACTGCCCTTCTAGCATCCAGCCTGTTACTGGGTTTTCGTAACAAGTAGTCAGTATCCTTGTCCAATTATCCATTAAAATTCAGTATGGTTCAATAGTGCTTTAGGATTACAACTGGTAGGCTACTAACTAGAGAAATTAAAATTTAATAAATTTATTAAGTAGTAAGTTGTCTAGAGGTATATTATCAAAGTAAATTAAATCACAGCAATCAAAATAAAATCAATCTCTCGAGTTCAATATTATTGTGCTGAAAGCACATATCACATTTATAATTCTTAAGTACCGTCAGGTACATTAACATTTAATAAGATATTACAAATATGTACAAGTAAGTGTGTATGTGTATAAGTGCTCTTAAGTAGTTAGCTATGTCTCAAGACTCGAATAAGACTTAAACAAGTGACTGACAAAGTCCTCAAATAAACTAACTTCTTGACCGACTGGCAACCCGAACAGTCTGCTTGAACAACAAAGAATGCTAAGCCCAATAGCAATACAATATCAAGCGACTGCGACACAGAATCAGGAACAAGGAGATAATATAACGACACTAAGTAGGGACCATCTGCAGATCCTCCACAAAAGTTACAAACTCCCATAATACTGAATCTAAGTTCAGCATAGGTAAAACTATGACTGTGACAATACACAGGAACCAGTACAAAATTAGGTCAGAAGCTATAGCTAAGGACCTGAGATACTCAGAGTGTCTATGTGACACACAACCTCAGTACAACGTCGAAAATCACTAAGTCTATACAATGTTCTGAGAACAGAGTTCTACAGAACTAACAAGAATAATGAGACAGACAATCTGTCCAACCAGCAAGCGAGTCTCCAGCAGACTGACAATTTCACGAGAGGTGAGGACACCCCCCCCTCGATCACTTGATAGCTACGTGGATCTGTTTTTTATGTTCTTTGGTCTGTCCGTCAGAAGTAGGGGCAGGTTTAGGTTTGAGTGGATTTTGTCTGGAGGAGGTGGAGTTGGACCTGGATGAGGTTTTGGTTGTGGTGGAGTGGGCGAAGGTGGATGCAGAGGAAGTGGAAGTTTTGGTAAGGTATGAGGAAGTGGAAGCTTTGGAAGGGGATGAAGTAGGTAAGGAAGTGGGGGGTGGTCGTAGCAGTGGCAGTAGGCGTGTTGGTGGGAGGTGTAGAAGTAGTGGAGAGAGGTAGGGGAGGAGGAGAGCTGGTGGGAGTAGGAAGTGGGGGGGGTGGGAGAGAGGAAGGAGGGAGAGGTTGTAGGAGGCTTGGAAGAGAAGCAGGAAGGAGGGATAATTAAAGAGGGAAGATTGTTAGCAGACAAGATTAGGTTAAGGACATGTGAGTAGTCTGATTGGTAAGCTTGTGAGATTACCATCGCAGAGTGGGCAGCAGTGGCAAGTTGACAGTTAGTTTTGTAGTCTAGTGTGGGTGTAGAAGGAGAAGTGCTTGTAGTCTGTGTGTTGGTGTTTGATGTGTGTAGAGTAGAAGAGGTAGACCAAGTGCGTGGGGAGGCCCAGGCATTGGGGATAGGGGAGGGAGGTGTGGAAGGGGAGGGAGGTAAGGAAGGGGAGGGAGGAGCAGGGAAGGGGTTGTGGAGGGAGGGAGGTGGGCTTGCTCTGAGGGAGGAGAGAATGTGCTTTCTAGAAGGGCAGGAATTTGCAACTGCAGTGTGTAACCCACCGCAGTTAAAACATTTAAGGGGGAGGTTGCAAGTATTCCAGAAGTGGCCAGTTGCTGAACATCTGGAGCAGACTTGTGTAGATGTGCATGTGTTTTTGTCGTGGCCGAATTTGTAGCATTTAAGACATTGTGTGATTGGGTGGAAGTTCGGAGTGAAGAGAGTGTTTGGAGGAATGCGGATGGTCTTGGCAAAGATTCCTTGACTGAAGAGTGTAGAGGCGTCAGCAGGAGTAGAACAGCGTATTTTGAGAATGGTAGAGTTTTCGGGTCTGTAAATATCGTCAACAGAGACTTTGTTCTTAGTACTGATATCTTTTATTAAGTCTTCTTTGTCTGTGTCATAGGCTGTCATGAGAGAGTAGTCTACGTGTTTAGCAATGACTGGGCTTTTGGCACGGTGCTCAGGAGTCCAAATAATGGTGAAGCCTGCGTTGAGAAGTTTTTGTCTGGTATCGTTTGAGGTGTACGCTTCGTAGGAATGTTTGTCAAGGAGGAGTTTGAAGCCTGAGTTGGTTTTGAAGACTTTAAGTTGAGGTGCACCAGTGATCTGATATAATAAATTTTCCGGACAGATAGTGGCATCAGGATTAGAGAATTTGAGGTTTAGCGAGAAGGAATTGGATTTAGAAGAAGCAGAGGCAGGTGTGGGAGGTTGGGGGAGAGTGGAAGGGGGGTGGGAGGTGGAAGGCAACGAAGGCATCGTCTAATTACGAAAAGATGTAATTGGAGGTGACAATCGGCCAAAAAGTGAGAGTACTCAGCTAGGCAAGTACGTGTAAGTAGACACACGTACTTGCCTGGCGCAGGACACTGAGGAGGTGAACTGTAGCTTGATGGAGCACTGTATATCCTGAGTGGCGGCAAGACTGGCTGTATGGCGTGCAGTCAACAGGCGAAGAGAATTCAGGCAGCAAGAGGCTTCCTGCCCTTCGGTCGGCAACCACCGACGCACCAATCCTGATGGTGGAGAGGAAGACGAAGGTCCAGCAAGCACTACTCAAAGCACTACTCAACACGGGGTAATTCGAGAGAGGCGAGATCGTCGATGTGTTAGGTAAGCACACGTCACCACTCGAGCTAAGTCGATGAATCGATTGAATACCTGACTACATACATCAAAAACATCAAAATGGTATAAAATACCGACAGGTTGTTAGGTAAGACACATATGCAACAGTTAGGTATCTTTATTTCGAAACGTTTCGCCTACACAGTAGGCTTCTTCAGTCGAGTACAGAAAAGTTTCGAAATAAAGGTACCTAACTGTTGCATATGTGTCTTACCTAACAACCTGTCGGTATTTTATACCATTTTGATGTTCAATCTGTCAGACACTGCAACACAAGGGTATCTTGGTACAGACCTGCAATCAACATCGACAACCTCTTCTAGTGAGAACGGCTGGATTTTAGAGGGACCTGACCTCCCAACATCTGCGTTCTTAATAAGATTGAGACACTTATGCAGCATATGGGAATCTTTATTCAGGAAACGTTTCGCCACACAGTGGCTTCATCAGTCCAATACAAAGAGGAAGGCGTAAGGTGAGGAGGAGTATGAGGTAATCAGTCCCTCAGCCTGGAGTCGATGTGTTCAGTCCATCAATCTTGTAGAATGTACAGCATAGGGCCGTAGACGTAGCTTATATACTGTAGTGAGGTGAGGTGAAGCAGGCGGAGGCGGGGTCATAGTGGTATCATCCACTAGTCGAAGTAGGTCTTCGTCCAAAGGTTGAGCAAGTGTTGAAGAATTCTTTGTAACAAGATCCCATAATGCTGCAGTGTCTGACAGTTGTGATGAATGGTTTGAAAAACCGACAAGTTGAAGATTAAGACACTTATGCAGCATATGGGAATCTTTATTCAGGAAACGTTTCGCCACACAGTGGCTTCATCAGTCCAATACAAAGAGGAAGGCGTAAGGTGAGGAGGAGTATGAGGTAATCAGTCCCTCAGCCTGGAGTCGATGTGTTCAGTCCATCAATCTTGTAGAATGTACAGCATAGGGCCGTAGACTTGGCTTATATACTGTAGTGAGGTGAGGTGAAGAAGGCGGAGGCGGGGTCATAGTGGTACCATCCACTAGTCGAAGTAGGTCTTCGTTCAACCTTTGGACGAAGACCTAGGGGAACTGGTAATAAGCAGAACGAGGTAGATATTGAAAAGCCAGTGACATTGGGTGATAAGGACAGTAATAGGTTTAGTAGAAAAACAGAAATGAGCAGGAAGGGTAAAGAGAAAGGAGAGTCTTTCAATGTTTATTATGCTAATAGCCGTAGTGCTAGGAATAAGATGGACGAGTTGAGATTAGTTGCTAGTGCAGGTAACATTGATGTATTTTCCTTAACTGAGACGTGGTTTAATTCAAAAAGTCGGGACATGCCTGCGGAATGTCACATTCAGGGTTTTAAATTGTTCCAAGTAGATAGAAGTGTCGGAAAGGGGGGTTGGGTGGCATTGTATGTCCGAGATCGCTTGAACTGTTGCATAAAAACGGGTATTAAGTCTGAAGTAACACATACAGAGTCTGTTTGGATAGAATTTTCAGAGGGGCACGAAAAATTAATTTTAGGTGTGATATACCGTCCCTCAAATTTAGATATGGACCAAGGGAGATTACTATGGGAGGAAATTGTTAAGGCCACAACGCACGATAATGTAGTAATTCTAGGAGACTTTAACTTTAGTCATATTGATTGGAATTTCTTGACTGGGAATTTAGAATCATACGACTTCTTAGAGTTCAGGATTGTTTTTTGAAGCAGTTTGTGACAGAACCTACAAGGAGAAATAACCTGCTTGACTTAGTTCTGGCAAACAACGAATCCCTTGTTAATAATTTAGAAGTTTCAGAGGAACTGGGTGCTAGCGACCACAAATCAATTACATTTAGCATTGAATGGAAGTATGATAGTAGGGATAACTCAGTAACAGTCCCAGATTTTCGCTTAGCAGATTACGATGGGCTTAGAGAACACTTATCATCTGTTGACTGGGGTAACGAAGAGAGCTATCAATATGACAGTTTTCTGAACACAATACATGCTGCTCAAAGAACGTTTATCCCTTATAAAGAAATTAGATCAAATAGAAATGACCCAAAATGGATGAATAATAGGCTGAAATATCTACTAGGGCATAAGAAAGGAATTTATAGGCGTATCAAAAGAGGCGAGGGTCATCTTATGAATCAGTATATTGACATTAAGAGGGACATTAAAAAGGGGATAAGAAAAGCTAAAAGGGACTATGAAATTAAAGTTGCTAGGGATTCTAAAACTAACCCAAAAAGTTTTTCCAGGTATATAGAACAAAAGTCAGAGATAAGATAGGTCCCCTTAAAAATAACTATGGGCATCTTACTGACAAAGAGAATGAAATGTGCTCGATTTTAAATAATTATTTTCTCTCGGTTTTTACACAGGAAGACACTAATAATATTCCGGTAATTAATTTTTATAGTGGGCCAGAAGAAGATAAATTATGTAACATCACAGTCACTAGTGAAATGGTTGTGAAGCAGATAGACTGACTGAAGCAAAATAAGTCACCTGGTACTGACGAGGTTTTTCAAGGGTTCTTAAGGAATGCAAAATGGAAGTCTGTGAACCATTAACTAATATTTTTAATTTATCTCTTCAAACAGGTGTAGTGTCTGATATGTGGAAGATGGCTAATGTAATTCCTATTTTTAAAACAGGGGACAAGTCGTTACCGTCAAATTACAGCCCAATAAGCCTGACCTCAATTGTAGGCAAATTACTAGAGTCAATTATAGCTGAGATTATAGGAAGCCATCTCGATAAGCATAGCTTGATTAATGATACTCAGCATGGATTCACAAGAGGCCGGTCTTGTCTAACTAATTTATTAACAATCTTCAGTAAAGCTTTTGAAGCTGTTGACCACGATAAAGAATTTGATATTATTTACTTAGATTTTAGTAAGGCATTTGATAGAGTTCCGCACCAAAGACTGTTGAAGAAAGTAGCAGCTCATGGCATTGGGGGAAGGGTGCTCTCGTGGATCAAATCATGGCTCACACGGTCCTGGCCCAGTTCAGTGTAACACTCCAACCTTTTCTTCATGTAATGTCCCACTAAACAGCATCTGATGACTCCGGCCCACAGTTGATCAGCGTAGACGGCGAGTCCACAGACATCACCGGTAGTCCAGTAAATCCTCTCCAAAGCCGGTTGACACACCGCTAGCCGAACACCATGCTGCAAGCTCACTGAATGCGGCCGTCAAGTAACTGAGGCCAACAGACTCAGTGAGCTGCGGTGAGCGGTTCTTCTAACGCCAGTAGACGTGTACCCTTAGGTGGTCAGGTACCTACTGCTTAGATGCGCACCGTGAGGCACTCAGGCACTTACTGCTCTAAGGCCGGCTCAGCAGTCCCCACATTGGGTTTGATGACGTACCCAGTGGTACTGCCGGCCGGCAGGTTAACTATTTAACCGCTAGTTTGGCAGGGGGCCGAGACAGGAAGCAGAGAGTGTCCATAAATGGGGTTAAATCCGAGTGGGGATTAGTAACAAGTGGCGTTCCACAGGGATCAGTCTTGGGCCCGTTGTTGTTTATAATATATATCAATGATCTTGATGAAGGAATTACTAGTGATATGAGCAAATTCGCCGATGACACGAAGATAGGTAGGATAATTGATTCAAACGTAGATGTTAGGGAACTTCAGGAGGATTTAGACAAACTCTACTCTTGGTCAGAAAAGTGGCAGATGCAGTTCAATGTAGATAAATGCAAGGTTCTGAAGCTCGGGAGTGTCCATAACCCTAGCACTTATAAGTTAAATAATGTAGAACTTAGCCATACAGATTGCGAAAAGGACTTGGGGGTTATGGTAAGCAGCAACCTTAAACCAAGCCAGCAATGCCTAAGAGTACGAAATAAGGCAAATAGATTACTGGGATTTATATCAAGAAGTGTAAGCAACAGAAGTCCAGAGGTCATACTGCAGCTTTATACATCATTAGTAAGGCCTCACCTAGATTATGCAGCTCAATTCTGGTCTCCATATTACAGAATGGACATAAATTCGTTAGAAAACATTCAGCGTAGGATGACTAAATTAATACATAGCATTAGAAATCTTCCTTATGAAGAAAGATTGAAGACTCTTAAGTTACATTCACTTGTTAGACGAAGAATGAGGGGAGACCTGATCGAAGTGTATAAGTGGAAGATAGGTATTAATAAAGGGGATATTAACAAGGTCTTGAGGATATCTCTCCAAGAGACAACCCGCAGTAATGGATTTAAATTAGATAAGATATTTGGGAGTGGACGTGTCAGCGGATGGGTCTATGAAAGATGAGGTGAATCATAGAATTGATGAGGGAAAAAGAGTGAGTGGTGCACTTAGGAGTCTGTGGAGACAAAGAACTTTGTCCTTGGAGGCAAAGAGGGGAATGTATGAGAGTATAGTTTTACCAACGCTCTTATATGGGTGTGAAGCGTGGGTGATGAATGTTGCAGCGAGGAGAAGGCTGGAGGCAGTGGAGATGTCATGTCTGAGGGCAATGTGTGGTGTGAATATAATGCAGAGAATTCTTAGTTTGGAAGTTAGGAGGAGGTGCGGGATTACCAAAACTGTTGTCCAGAGGGCTGAGGAAGGGTTGTTGAGGTGGTTCGGACATGTAGAGAGAATGGAGCGAAACAGAATGACTTCATGAGTGTATCAGTCTGTAGTGGAAGGAAGGCGGGGTAGGGGTCGGCCTAGGAAAGGCTGGAGGGAGGGGGTAAAGGAGGTTTTGTGTGCGAGGGGCTTGGACTTCCAGCAGGCATGCATGAGCGTGTTTGATAGGAGTGAATGGAGACAAATGGTTTTTAATACTTGACGTGCTGTTGGAGTGTGAGCAAAGTAACATTTATGAAGGGATTCAGGGAAACCGGCAGGCCGGACTTGTCCTGGAGATGGGAAGTACAGTGCCTGCACTCTGAAGGAGGGGTGTTAATGTTGCAGTTTAAAAACTGTAGTGTAAACCACCCTTCTGGCAAGACAGTGATGGAGTGAATGATGGTGAAAGTTTTTCTTTTTCGGGCCACCCTGCCTTGGTGGGAATCGGCCAGTGTGATAATAATAAAAATAAGTTTAGATTTAGAAAGGACATAGGAAAGTATTGGTTTGGAAATAGGGTAGTAGATGAGTGGAACAGTCTACCTAGTTGGGTTATTGAGGCTAGGACTTTGGGTAGTTTCAAATTTTCGGTTGGATAAATACATGAGTGGGAGGGGTTGGATTTGAGTGGGACTTGCACATCAGAGCTTATTTCATGGGTAGCATTGAAAATTGGGTTGGTCAAATGTTTGTTAGTGGGATGAATTGTAAAGGACCTGCCTAGTATGGGCCAACAGGCCTGCTGCAGTGTTCCTCCTTTCTTATGTTCTTATGTTCTTATGTATGGACTGATGAAGCCACTGTGTGGCGAAACGTTTCCTCAATAAAGATACCCAAGAGTTGCACATGTGTCTAATTTATCAACATGTCGGTTCTCTGAACCATTCATCTACAAACCTGTCAGACACTGCAACTTCTTGGGATCTTAATACTTAGGAATTCTTCGCTTGCCTAATTCTTGGGCACAACCTACTTCCACATTGAACAAATGTGACACTACCTATGACTGCTGCACCTCTCCTGCCATACGGTTTATAAGCTGCTTCTCCGCTCATCTGCCGTATTCTACTCAAGATTGATGGACTGACCACATCGACTCAAGGTTGAGGGATTGATTACCTCATTCTCCTCCTGTTTCTCCTTCGTATGGACTGATGAAGCCACTGTGTGGCGAAACGTTTCCTCAATAAAGATACCCAAGAGTTGCATATGTGTCTAATTTATCTACTACTACTACTACTACTACTTCTGCTGTTACTACTTATACTTCTGCTACTACTTCTGCTGCTACTACTTTTACTACTGCTACTACTTCTGCTGCTACTACTTATACTTCTGCTACTACTTCTGCTGCTACTACTTATACTACTACTACTACTTCAACTGCTACTACTTATTCTACTACTACTACTACTACTACTACTACTACTACTACTACTACTACTACTACTACTTCTGCTACTACTTATACTACTACTACTACTACTACTTCTGCTTCTACTACTTATACAACATCTGCTAATACTACTACTACTACTACTTCTGCTGCTACTTATACTACTACTACTACTACTACTTCTGCTGCTGCTACTTATGCAACTACTACTACTACTACTACTACTACTACTACTACTACTACTACTACTTCTGCTGCTGCTACTTTTGCTACTACTACTACTACTACTACTACTACTACTACTTATACAACAACTACTACTACTACTACTACTACTACTACTACTACTACTACTACTACTACTACTACTACTACTACTTCTGCTATTCCTTATACTACGATTAATACCACTACTACTTCTTCTGCTATTACTTATACTACTACTACTTATACTACTACTACTACTACTACTTCTGCTGCTACTACTTATACAACAACAACTACTACTACTACTACTACTACTTCTCCTGCTACTACTTATACAACAACTACTACTACTACTACTACTACTTCTTCTGCTATTACTTATACTACTACTACTACTTCTGCTGTTACTACTTATACTACTATACTACTACTACTTCTACTACTTCTGTGGACATGAATGACCTTCACTACTTCTTTTGCTACTACTTCTACTACTTCTGTGGACATGAATGACCTTCATTTAGTGCACAAGAGTGACCTTCATCTAGTGTACATGAGTGACCTTCATCTAGTGTACATGAGTGACCTTCATCTAGTGTACATGAGTGACCTAGTGGACATGAATGACCTTCATTTAGTGCACAAGAGTGACCTTCATCTAGTGGACCTTCATCTAGTTGAAATCTAGAGAGTGACCTTCATTAGTAGTGGACATGAGTGACCTTCATCTAGTGGACATGAGTGACCTTCATCTAGTGGACATGAGTGACCTTCATCTAATGGACATGAGTGACCTTCATCTAGTGGACATGAATGACCTTCATCTAATGGACATGAGTGACCTTCATCTAGTGGACATGAGTGACCTTCATCTACTGGACATGAGTGACCTTCATTTAGAGGACATGAGTGACCTTCATCTAGTGGACATGAGTGACCTTCATCTAGTGGACATGAATGACCTTCATTTAGTGCACAAGAGTGACCTTCATCTAGTTGAAATGAGTGACCTTCATTTAGTGGACATGAATGACCTTCATTTAGTTGACATGAGTGACCTTCATCTAGTGTACATGAGTGACCTTCATCTAGTGGACATGAGTGACCTTCATCTAGTGGACATGAGTGACCTTCATCTAGTGTACATGAGTGACCTTCATCTAGTGGACATGAGTGACCTTCATCTAGTGGACATGAGTGACCTTCATCTAGTGGACATGAGTGACCTTCATTTAGTGGACATGAGTGACCTTCATCTAGTGGACATGAGTGACCTTCATTTAGTGGACATGAGTGACCATCTAGTGGACATGAATGACCTTCATCTAGTGGAAATGAGTGACCTTCATTTAGTGGACATGAGTGACCTTCACCTAGTGGCCATGAGTGACCTTCATCTAGTGGACATGAATGACCTTCATTTAGTGGACAAGAGTGACCTTCATTTAGTGGACATGGGTGACCTTCATCTAGTGGACATGAGTGACCTTCATTAAGTGGACATGAATGACCTTCATTTAGTGGACAGGAGTGACCTTCATCTAGTTTACATGAATGACCTTCATTTTGTGGACATGAGTGACATTCATCTAGTGGACATGAGTGACCTTCATTTAGTGGACATGAGTGACCTTCATTTAGTGGACATGAGTGACCTTCATCTAGTTTACATGAATGACCTTCATTTAGTGGACATGAGTGACCTTCATCTAGTTTACATGAATGACCTTCATCTAGTGGACAAGAGTGACCTTCATCTAGTGGACAAGAGTGACCTTCATCTAGTGGACATGAGTGACCTTCATCTAGTGGACAAGAGTGACCTTCATCTAGTGGACAAGAGTGACCTTCGCACGTGAACTGAGAAGTCTGTTAAAGAGAGACACTGTTCATGTGACTTATATGAGGCGCTGAGTCTGTGTTGGTAACTTAAGACTTGAAGACGATAACATGTTGTAAGTTGTATGTACACAACATGTACCTAGCAAGATGTACTTAACCTAGCAAGATGTACTGAACCTAGCAAGATGTACTTAACCTAGCAATATGTTCTGAACCTAGCAAGATGTACTGAACCTAGCAAGATGTACTGAACCTAGCAAGATGTACTGAACCTAGCAAGATGTACTGAACCTAGCAAGATGTTCTGAACCTAGCAAGATGTACTGAACCTAGCAAGATGTTCTGAACCTAGCAAGATGTACTGAACCTAGCAAGATGTGCTGAACCTAGCAAGATGTACTGAACCTAGCAAGATGTACTGAACCTAGCAAGATGTTCTGAACCTAGCAAGATGTACTGAACCTAGCAAGATGTACTGAACCTAGCAAGATGTACTGAACCTAGCAAGATGTACTGAACCTAGCAAGATGTTCCGAACCTAGCAAGATGTACTGAACCTAGCAAGATGTTCTGAACCTAGCAATTTGTACTGAACCTAGCAAGATGTTCTGAACCTATAAAGATGTACTGAACCTAGCAATATGTACTGAACCTAGCAAGATGTACTGAACCTAGCAAGATGTTCTGAACCTAGCAAGATGTACTGAACCTAGCAAGATGTACTGAACCTAGCAAGATGTACTGAACCTAGCAAGATGTACTGAACCTAGCAAGATGTTCTGAACCTAGCAAGATGTACTGAACCTAGCAAGATGTTCTGAACCTAGCAAGATGTACTGAACCTAGCAAGATGTTCTGAACCTAGCAAGACGTACTGAACCTAGCAAGATGTTCTGAACCTAGCAAGATGTACTGAACCTAGCAAGATGTTCTGAACCTAGCAAGATGTACTGAACCTAGCAAGATGTTCTGAACCTAGCAAGACGTACTGAACCTAGCAAGATGTACTGAACCTAGCAAGATGTACTGAACCTAGCAAGATGTACTGAACCTAGCAAGATGTACTGAACCTAGCAAGATGTTCTGAACCTAGCAAGATGTACTGAACCTAGCAAGATGTTCTGAACCTAGCAAGACGTACTGAACCTAGCAAGATGTTCTGAACCTAGCAAGATGTACTGAACCTAGCAAGATGTACTGAACCTAGCAAGATGTACTGAACCTAGCAAGATGTTCTGAACCTAGCAAGATGTACTGAACCTAGCAAGATGTACTGAACCTAGCAAGATGTACTGAACCTAGCAAGATGTACTGAACCTAGCAAGATGTTCTGAACCTAGCAAGATGTACTGAACCTAGCAAGATGTTCTGAACCTAGCAAGATGTACTGAACCTAGCAAGATGTTCTGAACCTAGCAAGATGTACTAAACCTAGCAAGATGTACTGAACCTAGCAAGATGTACTGAACCTAGCAAGATGTTCTGAACCTAGCAAGATGTACTGAACCTAGCAAGATGTACTGAACCTAGCAAGATGTACTGAACCTAGCAAGATGTACTGAACCTAGCAAGATGTTCTGAACCTAGCAAGATGTACTGAACCTAGCAAGATGTTCTGAACCTAGCAAGATGTACTGAACCTAGCAAGATGTTCTGAACCTAGCAAGATGTACTGAACCTAGCAAGATGTACTGAACCTAGCAAGATGTACTGAACCTAGCAAGATGTACTGAACCTAGCAAGATGTTCTGAACCTAGCAAGATGTACTGAACCTAGCAAGATGTTCTGAACCTAGCAAGATGTACTGAACCTAGCAAGATGTTCTGAACCTAGCAAGATGTACTGAACCTAGCAAAACGTACTGAACCTAGCAAGATGTTCCTAATCTAGCAAGATGTTCTGAATCTAGCAAGATGTACTGAACCTAGCAAGATGTACTGAACCTAGCAAGATGTACTGAACCTAGCAAGATGTACTGAACCTAGCAAGATGTTCTGAACCTAGCAAGATGTACTGAACCTAGCAAGATGTTCTGAACCTAGCAAGATGTACTGAACCTAGCAAGATGTTCTGAACCTAGCAAGATGTACTGAACCTAGCAAGATGTTCTGAACCTAGCAAGATGTACTGAACCTAGCAAGATGTTCTGAACCTAGCAATATGTTCTGAACCTAGCAATATGTTCTGAACCTAGCAAGATGTACTGAACCTAGCAATATGTACTGAACCTAGCAAGATGTACTGAACCTAGCAAGATGTATGGAACCTAGCAAGATGTACTGAACCTTGCAAGATGTTCTGAACCTAGCAAGATGTTCTGAACCTAGCAATATGTTCTGAACCTAGCAATATGCTCTGAACCTAGCAAGATGTACTGAACCTAGCAATATGTACTGAACCTAGCAAGATGTACTGAACCTAGCAAGATGTACTGAACCTAGCAAGATGTTCTGAACCTAGCAATATGTTCTGAACCTAGCAAGATGTACTGAACCTAGCAAGATGTACTGAACCTAGCAAGATGTTCTGAACCTAGCAAGATGTTCTGAACCTAGCAAGATGTTCTGAACCTAGCAAGATGTTCTGAACCTAGCAAGATGTTCTGAACATAGCAAGATGTACTGAACCTAGCAAGATGTTCTGAACCTAGCAAGATGTTCTGAACCTAGCAAGATGTACTGAACCTAGCAAGATGTTCTGAACCTAGCAAGATGTACTGAACCTAGCAAGATGTTCTGAACCTAGCAAGATGTTCTGAACCTAGCAAGATGTTCTGAACCTAGCAAGATATACTGAACCTAGCAAGATGTACTGAACCTAGCAAGGTGTACTGAACCTAGCAATATGTTATGAACCTAACAAGATGTACTGAACCTAGCAATATGTTCTGAACCTAGAAAGATGTTCTGAACTTAGCAATATGTTCTGAACCTAGCAAGATGTACTGAACCTAGCAAGATGTTCTGAACCTAGCAAGATGTTCTGAACCTAGCAAGATGTTCTGAACCTAGCAAGATGTACTGAATCTAGCAAGATGTTCTGAACCTAGCAAGATGCTCTGAACCTAGCAAGATGTTCTGAACCTAGCAAGATGTACTGAACCTAGCAAGATGTACTGAACCTAGCAAGAAGTACTGAACCTAGCAAGATGCAATGAACCTCGCAAGATGTATTGAACCTAGGAAGACGCACTGAACCTAGCAAGATGTACTGAACCTAGCAAGATGTACTGAACCTAGCAAGATGTACTGAACCTAGCAAGATGCAATGAACATCGCAGATGTACTGAACTTAGCAAGATGTACTGAACCTAGCAAGATGTACTGAACCTAGCAAGAGGTACTGAACCTAGCAAGATGTACTGAACCTTGCAAGATGTATTGAACCTTGCAAGATGTACTGATTCTAGCAAGATGTATTGAACCAAGCAAGACGCACTGAACCTCGCAAGATGTGCTGAACCTAGCAAGATGTACTGAACCTAGCAAGATGTACTGAACCTAGCAAGATGTACTGAACCTAGCAAGATGTACTGAACCTAGCAAGATGTACTGAACCTCGCAAGATGTATTGAACCTAGCAAGACGCACTGAACCTCGCAAGATGTACTGAACCTACCAAGATGTACTGAACCTAGCAAGATGTACTGAACCTAGCAAGATGTACTGAACCTTGCAAGATGTACTGATCCTAGCAAGATGTAGTGAACCTAGCAAGATGAACTGAACCTAGGAAGATGTACTGAACATCGCAAGATGTACTGAACCTAGCAAGATGTACTGAACCTAGCAAGATGTACTGAACCTTGCAAGATGCACTGAACCTAAAAAGATGCACTGAACCTAGCAAGATGTACCGAACCTAGCAAGATGTACTGAACCTAGCAAGATGTACTGAACCTAGCAAGATGCACTGAACCTAGAAAGATGTACTGAACCTAGCAAGATGTCCTGAACCTAGCAAGATGTACAGAACCTAGCAAGATGTACTGAACCTCGCAAGATGCACTGAACCTAGCAAGATGTACTGAATCTCGCAAGATGTATTGAACCTAGCAAGACGCACTGAACCTCGCAAGAAGTACTGAACCTAGTAAGATGTACTGAACCTAGCAAGATGTACTGAACCTAGCAAGATGTACTGAACCTAGCAAGATGTACTGAACCTAGCAAGATGTACTAAACCTAGCAAAATGTACAGAACCTAGCAAGATGTACTGAACCTAGCAAGATGTACTGAACCTAGCAAGATGTACAGAACCTAGCAAGATGTACTGAACCTAGCAAGATGTACAGAACCTAGCAAGATGTACTGAACCTAGCAAGATGTACTGAACCTAGCAAGATGCACTGAACC